>NC_073306.1:14188000-14360104 GCF_027595985.1 Sorex araneus
TGCCAGGCTCTCCCATGCGGGTAGGAAGCGCTCGGTAGCTTGCCAGGTTCTCCGAGGGAGAACTAGGCTAGAAGATGTCACTATAAGATTGAACATGTATATATATATATATATATATATATATATATGTATATATGTGTGTATATATATGTGTATATATATATGCGATCATAAGATGACAGAGATAGAGCATGTTCATTCAGGTAGACATGGTTATTTAGTTTTCATCATTTTGACACCTATGTTAATACGCCCATTTTCCATCTGAATGTGAGAAACCTGGGCAATACATACAGTCTCAGTTGTATGTCAGGAAAGTTCCGGGCCATGGTGCAGCTCACCGAAACAACTGCTCTCCATCTTTATTAGCAACAACCATTTATCAAAACGTTGGGGCTGGAGTAATGCATAGTACAGCAGGGAGGGCATTTGCCTTGCACGCAGTCAGTCTGGGTTCAACCCCGAGCATCCCATATGGTCACTCACACATGACCAGGAGTAATTCCTGAGTGCAAAGCCAGGAGTAACCCCTGACCATAACCGGGTAAGACCCAAAAAGCCACAAACAAACAAACAAACCATTCACCAAAATAAAAGAATGGCAGGGAATAACTGGAAAAAGGACTTCAAACAAATTGCTCTACAAATGAATGGTTTGCCTTTCCAAAGAATTCCGTGCTGCATTACAAATTACATGATAAAGTAGGCTAGTGAGTCTCATGCCAAAAAGATTTATTTGTACAAATGCGAAGAAGGATATTCCAAAGACTGTCTTCAAAGATCTATGGCCAGTATTAGTGTTTGGATAACAGAAACCACTAGCAATGTTCTAGCTGCTGAGCTACCAATTCAGTAATGGTTAACTGAGAAAGAAACTATGAGAGCCCTTACTGGCTCTTGAAACTAAAGAGTAGTCCATTAAAAGTCTAAATAAATAAGTAGAATAGACTGCCCAAATCAGATCTGTAAGGATTTACTAGAACAGAGAATGCAGAAGAATGGGGCGACAGCTGAGCCAGAGAGTCGAGTACAGGGGTAAAGGTGCTTGCCTGCATGCGGCCCCGCCCTTGCAATTCCCAGCATTTCATAGGGTCCCTAAGCCCCACCAGGAGTGACCCCAAGCACAGCCTGAGTAGCCAGTGCTGAGTACCACTAGATGTGGCCCCATGACAAAACAACAACAACAACAACAACAACAAAAGGGAGTGGCTATTTCATCTGATGTTGGGCTGAAAAAGGAAGTGACACAAGAAAGGGAAGATATACCCATGCGCGTGCACACATACACATACACACACACAGAGCACACAGCACACTCACACACACTCATGATATACAGAAAGCTGCAGGAACTAAATTTCCATTGTGTGGGGTCAGAGCAATAGTACAGCATGTAGAGTGTTTGCCTTGTACACAGTCGATCTGGGTTCAATTTCCAGCATTCCATATGGCCCCTGGAGCACCACCAGGAGTAATTCCTAAGTGCAGAGACAGGAGTGACCCCTGAGCATTGCTGGGTGTGATCCCCAAACCCAACAAACAAAGAAACAAACAAACAAGAACAACAAAATAATAAAAACAACCTAACCTTCCATTGTGAGAAAAGTCAGTCAGGAAATAAGACATCCAGAGATTTTTATTTTCTGTTTGTCTTTGTTTTGAGGGTCATACCCAGCAATGATGTGTGTGACCAGCTCTGTGCCAGGGCGGAGGTGGGGGGGTCACTCCTGGCATACTTGGGGAATCTTGAAGCGTTGGAGATAAGACTTGGGACTCCTGCATGCAAAGCATGTGTCTGAATCCTATGTGCCGACTTCCTGGACACCTCCCCCCAATCCTTTTTTAAGGAAAAAAAAAATATATATATATATATACACATATATATATATATATATATATTCAAAAAGAGAGAGAAAAGAAAGATAGCCATACAACCATACAATGCCATAGTGGATGCATGAGTATAGTCTAGAAGTGACAAATGTTGAACCCAGTTCAGTGATAGCCTGGCTGTTCCCCCATGTCAAACGTCCTTCATCTCCCCAAGGCCCTTTTCTGCACTGTCAAAGAAAACAGGTTGACTCTGAGTCTGAGACTGGTAAGATCCATTCCTGCAACTCCGAAATCCTGTAACTAAATTTGACAGAGTATCTGGAGTCAAATTTGTCATTAATTTCCACCAAGATGTTCACAAAACCACTATAAAAGGTGGGGAATGGTGGGAGTTAATTCAAAACACAGGCTGTGCCGGGAGAGGAGGAGGCCGCACGGACGCACACAGAGTTTGCCCTTGCCAAGAAGCCAGCAGAAACGCTGAGGCTACGTGCCTTCCCGGTGAGTCCACCATCAGCACCAAACCTACACAACATGCGTGATACATGACCTGTCCTTCATACGAGGAGAGATGGAAAGAGACGTCTTCCTCTGCCATTTTCAGGCAGCGACAAAGGAAGGCAGGCCAAGGACAACTCACTAAGGGAACGTCGCAGGAGATGCTCAGGCTGAGAACTACCTTCAAGCTAACAACGCTCTGCAGTTACTTCCGGGGCAGAGAAATGTTTTCATAGTGAATGGAAGGCTATAATGAAATGGCTCCGACAAATAATGTCCACGCTATCGTGTCAAAAATCTAACGTCACTTTGAACCATAATGCAGCCAAGGAATACATGAGTCAGATCACTTACCACATCGCTATCGTGTTCAAAGCAAGTATGCCCCAAATCCATGCAGCGCAATCAAGAAAGATCAAACTGAAATCGTTCCTCGCTCTTTGTGCCTTACTATTTCCTACAAAGTCATGGGCGGTAAGAACAGATTTTCCTATGCATCACTCAAAGAACTAAATCGACCCCAGGCGGCACAAGAAGCAAAGCACAGAGGGTAATTAAAAGTGCGCTGAAGAAAAGCAGACAGGGAAACCTGCTGAAAGATCAAAGTATAATCTCAAGAAGAGAAATGTACCTAAGTTGCACATCATTTATACTGTATGAATCAGTTCTTTAAAAATATTTTAAGGGGCCAGAGTGATATTACAGTGGGTAGGGCACTTGTCTTGCACATGGCAGATCCGGGACCCATTGCTAGCATCCCACATGGTCCCCCAAACTCCAGTCGGAGTAATCCCTGAACACAGAGCCAGGAGTAAACCCTGAGCATTGACAACGTGGCCGCCCAAACAAAGTATATGTGGGTATATGGGGCCAGGGAGACAGTGCAGAGATCTGGAGTATGTGTCTTGCATGCACGAGGCCCTGGGTTTGATCCCTGCCACCAGATATTCTTGCTTTGGCCCCTAGCACCACTGAGTGTGGCTCTAGCAGCCCCCACTACCACCAGCGTGGAACCTGGTGGGCTCCAGCACTGCTGGACCTGAACAGTGCTGACTGCATTGCTAGGCCTGGACCCCAAGCGGACAGTCATGAGAAGTGGCTCTGGGCCCCGAGCACTGCTGGGGAGTCCTACCTCCCCCAAATGCTTGACATATCACAATAATCTAAATGGTCCAAATAAGAGTTCCATAGAAATTATTTATTACTCCCCATCTAGTCTCCCGTTCAATTTTTTTTTTATCTGATAGGCTCCTTGAATCTCTTTAAAAAGTTATGTTGGTCACTGGTGAAGGGATGGGTGTTTGAGCATTGTATAACTGAGACTTTAACCTGAAAGCTTTGTAACTTTCCACATGGTGAATCAATAAAAGAATTTAAAATAAATGAATAAATAAATAAAAAGTTATATTGGGGGGCTGGAGTGACAGCACAGTGGATAGGGCGTTTGCCTTGCACGCGGCCGACCCGGGTTCTAATCCCAGCATCCCATATGGTTCCCTGAGCACCACCAGGAGTAATTCCTGAGTGCAGAACCAGGAGTAACACCTGTGCATCGCCGGGTGTGACCCAAAAAGAAAAAAAAATGTTATGTTGGGAAGAAGGGTAGTTAAGATAGAGAAGGGACCAGTAAGATAATAATAGTTGGAAATAATCACTCTGAACAAGAACCGAGTGCTGGAAGTAGATAATGCGATATACATGACAACCTTTCAGTATCTGTATTGCAAACCACAATGCCCAGAAGAAAAGAGAGAGAGAGAGAGAGAGAGAGAAAGAGAAGAAAAGTACCTGCCACAGAGGTAGGCAGGGGTGTGGGAGGGGAGCTGACAGAGGGGAAGGGTGACAGGAGGGAAACCGGGGACATTGGTGGTGGGAAATGTACACTGGGGAAGGGGAAGCTGTTGGAACATTGTATGACTAAAACCCAATCCTGAACAACCTTGTAACTGTGTATCTTATGATGATTCAATTTTTAAAAGGTAAATGAAACTAAGTAAAAATTGATGTCATGGTCCAGAGAGATGTACAGAGGTTAAGACACTTGCATGCTGCAGACCCTGGCTCAATCCTGCCATGGTGAATGGTCCCCCAGGCACCACCAGGCATCATTTGAGAACACAGGACCAGGATTAAATCCTGAGCATTCGATAGGTATGGTTCCCCCAGCCCCAACAAATAACTGTCACTGTCACTGTCATCCCATTGCTCATCGATTTGCTCGAGCGGGCACCAGTAATGTCTCCATTGTGAGACTTGTTGTTACTGTTTTTGGCATATCCAATACACCAATAGCTTGCCACGCTCTGCCGTGCGGGCGGGATACTCTCGGTAGCTTGTTGGGCTCTCCGAGAGGGGCGGAGGAATCGAACCCAGGTTGGCGGCGGGCAAGGTGAATGCCCTACTGCTGTGCTATTGCTCCAGCCCAACAAATAAATAAAAGTCAAAAACGCAGCGCATGACATAATTGTTTACATATCTGCCAGTCGCTCCTGGCCTGGAGCTTTCGCTGGACCTGAGGGAGACAAACCATACAACTCTCTCATCTCAATCTCCATCACGTAGTGAAACGGCCAGGGGTTGCAGACAGTAGCACTTAGATATAGGGCCGCAGCCTCTATTAAAATTACATTAGCTAATGTCAATATGCATCACAGCACCAAATTATATGCCCTGAGACGGGGTAGGGAATGCTTTTTATTGTTTACTTTTTGCATTCGGGACTACCTAAACACTACCTGAGGCCCCTGGGCTATGGCCCGTGGTGCTGCCGGGGTACGCTGTGCGGGGACGGAATTAAGGAACACAGGGACACACATGCAGGGTCTTGTGCTCTGCCACTTGAACTGTTTCCCAAACCAGGTAGCAAATTTGAGGTGTATTTTATTCTTAAAAATTAAGCAGAGGGCTGGAGCAATAGTACAGCAGGTAGGGCGTTTGCCTTGCATGCAGCCGACCAGGGTTCGATTCCCAGAATCCCATATGATCCCCTGAGCACCACCAGGGGTAATTCCTGAGTGCAGAGACAGGAACAACCATCAGGTGTGACCCAAAAATAAAAATAAAATAAAATAACTAATTCTCGAAGGGCTGGAGCGATAGCACAGCGGTAGGGCTTTTGCCTTCCACGCAGCCGACCCGTGTTCGATTCCTCCGCCCCTCTCGGAGAGCCCAGCAAGCTACCGAGAGTATCACGCCTGCACAGCAGAACCTGGCAAGCTACCCGTGGCGTATTGGATATGCCAAAAACAGTAACAATAAGTCTCACAATGAGAGACGTTATTGGTGCCCCCTCGAACAAATCGATGAGCAACGGAATAACAGTGACAGCCACAGTGACAATTCTCGAAAGGACTGGAGAGATAATATAGAAGTCAAGCACATGCCTTGCATACAGCTGACCCTGGTACGATCCCCAGATCACACGGTCCTTTGAGCACAGTCAGATATAGCACTAGAGGTTCACAGTATCCCTGGGCCCCCAGGATCACTGAGCTTGACCCAGGTAACCCACAGCAGCTCCAACCCCTCTAACCTTTGCATCGAACCACTCGCCCAGTGGATAGAGAATCCCCAGGAGGGGCTTTCAGACCTGCCAAGCACCACTGGGGAGCACCCTGTTCCCCACCCCCCAAGAGGAAAGAAAAGGCAATAAATACTCCGCGACAAGCAGCACATAGTACAAGATAAAATTCTGCCAGCTTTGCACAGCATACAGGCTCAGGGGGCATCTGAGAACTCAAAGGTAAGGTCACGTGCTTCCGACTCAGGGCAGGGAAAAGGCCACCGGGTCTCCAGCGGGTTGGGGTCACGTGGGAGGATGCAGGCAAGGAAGTGGGGGTTTGGGGTTCAGGAATTGTGACATATGTCTCCCTGGAAAGACAACAAGAATCTTTTTTTTTTTTTGGTCACACCTGGCTCAGGGGTCACTCCTGGCTCTGCACTCAGGAATCACCCCTGGCGGTGCTCAGGGACCATATGGGATGCTGGGAATCAAACCCGGGTCAGCCGCATGCAAGGCAAATGCCTGCTGTGCTATTGCTCCAGCCCCAAGACAACAAGAATCTTTGTCCCCTACCTTGTGGCATGAGACAGTTCCTTCTGGGCTGGCGAGTGGACATGGACAGCCCTGGGAGATCAGCTCCTCCAAACGGGGAGCTCCCGAGGAAATTTCCTGACTTCCTGCCTCCATCCAGGCAGGACTGGGATCATCACTTAGGGCCATCCATGTGCTCCCCAAAGTTCCCGCAGCAGGCAGGCCCTGCGGGACCCCGGGCAGATGGCCCAGGCCTGTGGCATTAGCAGAGAACCAAAACAGCCTTCCTGACTGAGATCCAAAGGCTCTGATCGAATTCCATGCCTCAGGACAATCCCAACGGGAATCTCTCTGAAACAGAATGTTCTTCCCCCGAAACCGTGTAAATCCGAGTACATGGAAATCAACAGAAGTGGATTCTCGAAGAGCTTCAGAGGTGCTGTACCTATGGATAAGGGGTGCTCCTTAAGCTAAGGGGGGCTGGGGGAAGGAGGGCAGTGACTTCTTCATACATGTGGCTCTTGCAGAGAAGCACCAATGATTTAGATCTTGCATGGACAGACAGGCTTTAAACAGGATCTGACGGTATCGACAGCTCAGAATTATACTGACTAGCTCTGATCACCGTGCAGAAGAGGAGTCATAATAAAATATTAGAATACAAGGATTCGCAAAGGACTTTTCACTTAAAAATAAAATTGGAACATGTAGATATTAAACTGCTTGCTGCATTTCTAGCACAGGGGTAGGGGTGGAGAGAAACATAAAATCAGGACCAAGTTGTCAGTTCAGGACATTCCTAAACTGGAATGTTCCGGCATGCCTCATCCCTCAACCCGCTGGGACTTCCTGGAGTCCAAGGAAAAATCATCACCGGACTTAGTTTCTGTCTTACTTCCACCATTGTGAAAGTCATAATTTAGAAGCCGAGAAAAAGGACAGCAGGTAGGACGCTTGCCTTGCATGAGGCCGACCTGGGTTCTATCCCTGGCCACCACATAGGGGCTCTAAGGACCATCAGGAGTGATACCTGAACAGAGCCAGGAGCGTGCCTTGAGGACAATCAGGGGTGACCCCCCCACTGCCAAACCCCGCCCCCCCAAATCATAATGTATGTCAATGTGCTCCAAGTTGGTTTCTTTCACTATATTCAAAGATAGGTTTACTTATTATTCTACTTCTAACTGTGGAGACAGGAAATCGACTGTCTTTCTTGCCCACTTACTGTCTTGAATGGTGTCTGGTCTGTGAGATACTCAGTGCCCGCTGGTTAAATGCAAGACCTTTAAGGGGAGCGCACCCTTTCATCTTCTTTATCGCCCTATTCGTATGAATGAACAGCACATTTTTTAATGTAAAAGTACTGCTATTTATTCAGCCATGGATTAAGCTGATTGAATTGGGCATTATATATACATATATATATATATATATGTATATATAAATCACTGTGAGCTACAGTTACAAAGCTTTCATGTTCGAGATTCAGCCATATAATGATCCAGCACCCATCCCTTCACCAGTGCACACCTTCCACCACCAGTGTCCCCAGTATATTCCCCCTCCCCTATCCCAGTCCTCACCCTGCCTCCATGGCAGGCAATTTCCCCAATACTCTCTTCCTATTTTTGGGCATTATATTTTGCTTGAATTTTCCCACCACCAGTCAAGCCTGCCTGCTAGGGGCAGATGCTAGATCATTTATTGTCCATTGCTCATTTTGAATATCATGGGTGTTGTGGCCCCATGATTCTGGAATCCTAGATTATAAATGGTTGGGTTCCAGAGACATTTCTGTAGGGCATTCATCCATTTTGGGATTCAGTTGGGCATCTCTGGACCAGGACAAACAGCACTTTTTTTTTTTAATTGAATCACTGTGAGATAGTTACAAGCTTTCATGTTTGGGTTACAATCTCACAATGATCAAACACCCATCCCTCCACCAGTGCACATTCCCCACCACCAATATCCCGGGTATACCCCCCTTTCCCACCCTCCCCCTGCCTCCATGGCAGACAATATTCCCCATACCCTCTCTCTACTTTTAGGCATTATGTAAACAGCACTTTTTTTTTGAAGGAGAGAATGAGTAAAAGGTAGAGCAAACCTGTGCCCAGATTCTATCTTTAGAAATCTTCATAGTGATCCTTTCCAGTAAAAGGCAACATTGTTCTATGCCTAGAAAATGTGGGGGGCCCCAGCAACGGCACAGAGTGTTTGATCTGATCCCCAGCATCAACAAGCTCCCTGCCGTGCTGCCGTGTGGGGCTGGTGACAGCTGGTACTTGACCCTCACAACTTAGGAGGCAGGATCGTTTCTGTCTTCAAGACGACGACTCTAGTCAACAGAGAGTAATTCCGTCAAGTGTGTCCAGAGTCACAGGAGGGCCCCGAGCCGGCATGCATATCCAGTCCTTGCATAACTTGTCAGCGAGTGCTTTTGAACTATGCATTTCATTTTTACTTCCCCCTGGCTGGGGCCCTGGGACCGTGGGTTAGTCAGCACTGGCTCAGTACTGGGGATCAAACTCAGGACCTCCCTCGTGCACTGGGAATTTCCTACACCTCTGGGCCATGTTCTGGCTCTTTCTCCCTGTGCCTGAGTAGCACCAGCATTTGAACTCGTGAGCTTATGTTTTCCAGGTAATCTATTTAAGCACTAAACCACTGAACCATACTCTGAGTCCTTCTCACTGGGATCACAAACAACAGGACTGTCTCGTCTCCCTCTGGCCGACATGGCAGCACTAGGGTTTGTACTCATGACCCTGAGCTTGCCAGGCGAGTGCTTCAAATCTCTGAGTCATCCTCTAGACCTTCAGCAAGTACATTTTTAAAAAAATTTTAGATGAGGCTAGAGCGATAGCACAGTGGGGAGGGCATTTGCCTTGCATGCGGCCGACCCGGGTTCAGTTGCCAGCATCCCATGTGGTCCCCCAAGCACTGCCAAGAGTAATTCCTGAGTGCGTGAGCCAGGAGTAATCCCTTTGCATCGCCAGGTGTGACCCAAAAAGTGAAAAAAAAATTACATATCAATTTTGTTTGGGCTGGAGTGAAAACACAACGGGTAGGGCATTTGCCTTGCATGAGGCCAACCCAGGTTCGATTCCTCCATCCCTCTCGGAGAGCCTGGCAAGCTACCGAGAGTATCCCGCCCACACGGCAGAGCCTGGCAAGCTCCCCGTGGCGTATTTGACATGCCAAAACAGTAACAAGTCTCACAATGGAGACGTTACTGGTGCCCGCTTGAACAAATAGATGAGCAACGGAATGACAGTGATACAGTGAAAAATATCATTCCTCCCCAAATTACTGTACAAGTTTAATGCGGTGCCTTCCTTCCAATTTTGTTGGGGGGCGGGGGCACATCCGGCGGTGCTCAGGGCTTACTCCTGATTCCATGCTAAAGGGTCCCTCCTGCTGGTGCTCAAGGAATCAAACAGGGATCAGCTGTGTCCTGGCCGTATCTCTCTGGCCCCTCGGTGAGTGCTAAATATTAAATTCACAGTTGTGTGTTGATGATGAAGGTACTCTCTGATTAAAATAAAAATATAGGAGGGGTGGCCAAAAGGGGACCTGAGCTCTAGAATAGAGTGTGTAAGAATTCCTTCTAGGCCGCATGAACAAGTGAGGTATTTGGAGGCAGCACCACTCTCTGGCCCTCCCTGAGAGCCAGGGAAACCCCACCTTGCTTCACCCCTCAAACAGGCAGAGCAGCACAAATCACACCAAATTCTCAACTGTGTTTGTGGCCACCATCTAAGAAGGGCGTTGATCAAACTACCTCCAGGGTTCCCATTGCTAAGGCCCAGAACCAAGCAGAAATGTTTCAAACCGCTCGGAGAAGCTAGGGCAGCCATGCTAAGATAGCCCTGGAGAGGGGCTGGAGAGAGAGAGTATAACAGGTAGGGCATTGGCCCGGCACGCGACAATCCCCTTATACCCAGGTTCCATCCTCAGCAGCCCCTGTGATTCCCTGAACTCCACCAGGAGTAATTCCTGAGCGCAGAGCCAGGAGTAACTCCTGTACATCTCCAGGTATGGCACACAAACAAACAAAAATAAATAAATAGCTAAAAAATAAAAAAGAACAGCCACCAAGGGAGCCCCCTCTGCACTTTTAACGTGGGGGTAGAGGAGAATCGTTATGATTCAATTAAGTACATGTGAGAGACACATGCACCGCCAGACGCTAGCCACTAACTTCCTGGAACATTCTCGAGCGTCTCACAGCAGAAACGTAAGCATCAGGCTCTGCTGTAAATCTGAGCATCTCGACGCCTGTCTCTGGGGACTCCGTGGCTGTGGCGGAAACACTAATGTTTGCAGTTGGGCCATTTCTGAACTACTTCCGAAAGGATCTCTCGAAGCTCTTCCGCCGCCCAGACCTGCTTCTTCTCCCCCAGGCCTTCCAGGAGGAGCCAGAAATGGTTCTGAGCGGACGGCTGGAAGGAGCAGAGGGGCGTCCCCAGAAAGCACGCACCCCTACTTGATCCCCACCCACGCCAGAAACAATGGGATTGCTTTGCTTTTCCTCCCCCAAATCCCTATTCCAGAGGAGCCAGGAAATTCCCACCAAACTCAGCATCAGGCCTGACTTAGAGCTGGGGATCTCCCGTGAACGCCAGGGCCCTGCAGCGGCCCCGCGAGCAAGCGTTTGATCTGCACTATCTGGATTTCAAGCTGATAGACACACCGCCTCTTTCTCTCTCTCTCTCTTTTTTTCTAACTGAATCACCGAGAGATACAGTTACAAAGCGTTCATGTTTGAGTTTCAGTCACACAATGATTAAGCACCCATCCCTCCACCAGTGCACAATTTTCACCACCACGTCCCCAGTATTCACCCGTCCCAACCCTCCCCCTGCCTCTATGGCAGACGATTTCCCCCATACTCTTTCTATTTTGGGGCATTAGGGTTTGCACTACAGATACTGAGAGGCCATCGTGTTTGTTCCTCTACCTACTTTCAGCACACATCTCCCATCTCGAACGATCCCTCCAGCCATCACTGACTTAGTGATGCCTTCTCTATCCCAGCTGCCTTCTCCCCCAGCTCACAGGGCAAACTACCAACCATGGAGCAATATTCCTGGCCCCTGTCTCTACTTGGGGACACACAGCCTCTTTATCCTGTGTTCAGTGGCTCCTGGACTCCTGGAGGCCTGGCGCCTGGTTGGCCCAGGGGATTCTGGGGATGCCAGTCCTCATCCCCTGCACATGACCGAACCCCACACGCCAGGCCCAGGCTCCCTACCTCCCCCCACATCGCAGTCTTGAAGCCAGGAGAGAATCTCCTCGGCCGTCCCAATCAAGCCCCATCCGCGAGCACACCGTGCAGAATTACTTCTCAAAGGAAGCGGCTTTAGACGACTTAGAGGACACAGCACTTTCCCACAGAGGGAAAGGAAATAAATCCTCAGTGAACAGGAATCTTTAGCCCGATGCCTCCGGAGCTTATGGCACATGGATGTGAATAAAAATGACTGAACAGGCATTGGGGGGTGGGCCAGCGGATTCCTTGACCCACTCTTCTGAATTCCATTCTGCAAAAGCGACCTGCCGCGTGGTGCTTCCAACACTGAGCTTGGTCACGCAATCCAAGCACAGGCAGACTGCTACTGGCACCGCTTGTGTTGATTTGGGACTAGTACCTTAATCCTCCAGGAGTGAACAGACACCCCTCCCCACTCCAAAATAAAAGCAAAAAGACCCCAGCAAAATAAAGATGTGGGGGGGGGGCATGTTACAAGAGCCCTTGAGTATGTTTGTTGTTGATTTTGGAGTCACACCCACTGGTGCCCAGGGATCACTCCTGGCAGTGCTTGGCGGACAATATGTGGTGCTGGGAATCGAACCTGGGTCAGCTGCGCAGAAGGGAAACACTCTACCCACTGCACTTTCTCTCTGGTCTGAGATCTCTTGAGCATTAACGTGGGATTGATAGGGGCTGGAAGTGAGCTCAGAGCTAGGCCCAGCATATGTGAGGATCTGGGTTCAATACCCAGCACTGAATGGATCCCCAAGAACCTCGGGTTCAGCCCACACGCCTAGAAGCCGGTCTGGATTCCTCAGCATTACTGGATATGATTGCACTACAGAAAAGGGGTAGGAGGGGCTAGAGTGATAGCACAGTGGGTAGGGCGTTTGCCTTGCATGGGGCTGACCCAGGTTCGATTCCCAGCATTCCATTATGGTCCCCTGAGCACCACCAGGAGTAGTTCCTGAGTGCATGAGCCAGGAGTAACCCCTGTGCAATGCTGGGTGTGACCCAAAAACAAAGCAAGACAAAAAAAAAAGGAAAGAAAAGGGGTGGGGGATAAATAAATGAGAACTACCTAATAACTTGCAATACATTACTGTCCTCTATAGTTTAGATTCTGAAAGTAGAATGGGTTTTATGCCTGACTTTTTAATGTTACCAATATATGTACTGCTTAGATCTTACACCAATGTAAAATTCCTTATTCTACATACTATCATCAACTAACATGAACATAAGGGTATCGGGTCACCACAGACCAATGAATACTGTGTCCTCACCCAGACTCGCAAACCTGGTGACAAAAATTGAGTCTTTATTTCTCCCACTTTAAACTCAATTTTCTAATACACCAGATTAAAGCTCAGTGAAAGAAATAGGAATGGACTTTTGTGCACGGAAAATCATACTCTGAATATAAATAGTTTATGCCCTCTTAGCTGTTAGGGTCAATAAATCAATTACTGCCATATAAAGCTGAAACAAAATTGATAGTTATATATTGCTATCACTTAATCTGTCCATATCAATGAAAACCATTAGCAAACTCATGAATTAGGCTTACACTTTATTTTCCAGGAGAATTATCTGAATAAAAATGACTCTACACACAAAGGTGTTAGATTTGTCTTTTGTGTGCCGTGCTGGGCATGGCAGTCAGGACGTCACTCGTGAAAGGGCCAAGGGCACATCTCCAGCGCAAGATGGCTTCAATTTGAAATGATCCAAATACATGTGTCTTACAAACTGCTGTATCCAAGCAATTTTGCAAATATGTATCAAAATTGAAAAGACATATGCTCTTGTGATGATCAATTCCATTTCTAGGAATTTATTTCCACTTTTTTCACAAGAGAGTCTGACAAGAATATCCACTCATTTGGATACCCACCAACTGGACAGAGGAGGTTATGTAAGTAAATCATTACACATCCATGTTAATATACTATAGTTATTAAAAAGAATTAGGTATAAATGCCAAGATGAAAGAGCACATAATTAGAAAAAAAAGAGCAGCATATTTAAAAGTGTATATGACACATTTCATTTATGTGTAAAAAAAAAATTTTTTTTTTTTAAATCGGAGGCAGCAAAATTTCTGGGAGGACAGACATGAAAAGTGGGTAGTAATTGTAAGAGTGATCAGAGGTAAATCTACTACTTGTCATAGGATATGTTTATGTGCCTATAAATCTTTATTTCACGTGTATTTATAATTTGTTGTTTTTCTAAAGTGCTTAGAAAATTAGTCTATTTCCCATATACAAAACTGAAAGCCAACAAAAATTTCAACGTGAAGTTTGTTTTGTTTTTTTGAACCACACCCAGTGGTGCTCAGTGCCTTACTCCTGACTCTGTGCTCAGGAATCCCCACTGGCAGGGCTTGGAGGCCAGCATGTCTGCCAAGGATAGAACCCATGTGGGGGGGCTGGAGCGATAACACAGCGGGTAGGGCGTTTGTCTTGCATGCGGCTGACCCAGGTTCGATTCCCAGCATCCCATATGGTCCCCCCGAGAACCGCCAGGAGTAATTCCTGAGTGCATGAGCCAGGAGTAACCTCTGTGCATCCCCGAGTGTGACCCAAAAACCAAAAAAAAAGAAAAGAAAAGAAAATAGAACCCATGTTGGCTACATAGCAGTCTGCCTGCTGTAGTCTATCTGACCCTCCACATGTAATCTATGAAATTCCTTTCAATAACTCTCACAAACCTCTTCCCATGAGCCTGAACAAAATCAGCCAATAGGCTAATGCTGTACATGTGGCTGCCTCAGTTTTTAATGCCCAGCACCCCATAGAGTCCCCCAAGCATTTCCAGGAGTGATTCCTGAGCAAAGAGCCAGAAGTAAGCCCTGAGCATGACTGGGAGTGGCCCCAAACGAAATAAAAAACCCTGCCTCTTCCAGTCAAAGCCAGGGCCTCACCCATGCACAGAAGTACTCTGCTGAAAGTAAAGTGAAATTTATCAGCTACACAGGCAGTGTGGGGGGCTGGGAGGGCGGGGAGGTGGGGGGGGAGGTTTACTGTGGTTCTTGGTGGTGGAATATGTGCACTGGTGAAGGGATGGGTGTTCGAGCATTGTGTAACTGAGACAAGTCTGAAAGCTTTATAACTTTCCACATGGTGATTCAATAAAAAGAAAAAAAAAGTACTCTGCTGGAGCAATATCCTTGGCCCTAGAAAGTCTTTAGAAAGAGAACATTCCAGAAGCCAGAGAGATAGTACAGAGGTTAAGGTGCTTGCCTTGTAGGTTCCTGACCTGGGTTGAATCCCTGGCACCACATATGAGAATGAGCCCTGAGCACAGAACTAGAAGTAGCCCCTGAACAGTGCCCGGTGTGGTCCCAACACCTTCCAATCCCCAAACAAAAGGGAAACCCATCTAACAGTACTCAGGCAAAAACAGAACATTTCATTTTTCTCACAAACACCAAGTCATGCCATAACCAAGACTCAGCAATACCCAGAATACCCAATATAGTCATGCCCAAGTCATAACCAAGATTCTGCAATACCCAAAATAGTCATAGCATGAGTTAAAAAAAAATTTTTTTTTTGGTATCAGGAATAAAAATTCATACCCTGGAGAGATAATACCAGAGTTAAAGTGCTTGCCTTGCTCGTGGCTAACCCTGGGCCAATCTCTTTCACCACCAGGTGTGGCCCGAACCCTCTTCCACCCTTCACATTTTGGGGGGAACTTAAAGCCTTCAGCAAAGCATGCACTGTAACACTCAGTTTCATCCCTGCTTTACAGAGCATTTCTTCCATTAAGAAAAACAAACTGCTGGGGCCAGAATGTAGTACAGCAATTAGGGTGTTTGCCTTGCACACGGTCAACCCGGGTTCAATCCCTGGCATCCCATGTGATCCCTTGAGCACCACCAGGAGTAATTCCTGAGTACAGAGCCAAGAGTAACTCCTGAGCATCGCTGGGTTTGACCCAAAAAGTCAAAAAAAAGGGAAAAAAAAAGAAACTACTATTAGTCTTTGTAAGAATATGTAAACGCTTTTTAAAATAAGATACTCTTTGCCTTTGCTTTCTCAGATAAAATTTTTAAGCATTACCAACACCTCTCAATGAAGGTGCTATCATTCTTTCTATTTTTATCACTCCTATAGTCTGAAATAATCCCAAAGTCTTTCAAAAATATCTGCCTTGGCAGAAACTGAATTCGTCTGTCTCAGAGGATAGAGAAAAGGAGGAATGGGCTGTGGGAGGGAGGAGAATTATTGGTTAATAAATTTTACCTTCTAAATCATTGAAATTCAAGAGTACAATGAATGGCAATATCATGGCTAATGTTCAAAAATTGGCTAATGTCAAACATTTCCAGTGAATTATAATCATGAGGGGTTATTCAAAGTTCAACATAAATCAAAACTCCAGAGAGTATCCACCTGCTATGTTTAATTTATAAGGTCAATAGAAGGTAAAATCCACACAGTTCAAAATTTATTTGAAGATTTTTGGATAGAAGTTAAAGATTACAAACTCTCAGACTACTTAATAATTGTTTCATTATGACCATAAACTTACAACAAATTACCCTAATTTAAGATACTGAAATTTAAAATCATTTTCTAGCAATAAACTCTAGCTCTTGCACCATGCATAGGACCATGTCATATTAATGTTTTATTCCTTACTAAGCCGTCACATTAGCATTAAAGTCAGGAAAGCATCTAGCAGGTTGTTTTAAGATATTAAAATTTGGGGGGCCATGCATGTAGCTCAGTGTAGAGCACTCACTTGCCTTGCATGTAGGACGCCCTGCTCAGTCCCCTGCCACTGCAAGGAAAAAGAAAAGTGAGCAGTGGCTGAAGCACTTCTAGGGAGGTTCACCCAGAGAGCTAGAGTGTATGCTGTGTGTGTGGGTTCAATTCCCAGCATCACACAGTCCACTGAGCACTGCAAGAAGTCCTGAGTAGTACCCTGGTGAAAAGCTTCTGCATCCCCTGCATTCACCCCACCCCACCGCTTAAAAAAAAAAATTGTCCACTATCTGAAGAGTTTTATGTTGCTGAGAAAAAAGGGGGTACAGTTAAGCTAAATATTCCTCCTGCGGATAAATTACTCACATCACTGTGTTCTATGATCCAGCCCCATAAACGCTGATGCCAGAGACCGCTGACTCTCCCAATACAGTACCAGGCAGGGCAGGGTTTGGGCGAGTCCCTACACAGAGCAGTGAGCATATCTGAGACGGACACATCATCTACCTTCATTTGAATCATAGCCCACAAAGGCACTCTAACTCTTCCCTGAAAATCTGATGATAAAAGAGACAGGTCAGTTCCTACTGCCCTCTTGCCTGCTCCTTTCTCTTTGCCCCCGTCTATTAAAATGCCTCTCATGAAAGCGAGCTCCTGCCCTTTTCTCTTTGGCCATATGGCTGAGCTTCAGGGCTCTGTGTCGGATGCAGCGCCTTTGTTTCAGGGGTGAAGGCGAATTTCCTTTCTCTGCGCAGCTACACCACTGACTTCCAGCAACAGAGCAGGACGCACTGCTCTGCCCTCCACTGCCAAGGCGAGAGCCTCTTTCTGCTCACTCACCCTTTCCTACAGTTCGTTTCTATTTCTGTAAAAATGAAAAATGGCTTGCCAGTAATCCATAACTGGCTAATTCGCATATGGCTCGTGAAGGGCCGGCTGCACTTAAGGATGTGATTTTACTATTAAATATAGACTTCGCCTAACAACGGTGTCTATGTATTAATTTCCCTAGTCTAGTTAAATTTGATAGTGTACAAACATCTTATACTGTAGCTCTGCCTTTGAGAACACCACCAACATTTGTGTATGTATCTTCTAAATTAAATGATTATCTAAAATGTTTCACATTGCCATAGAAATGAAATATTCCCTACTTCTCTATAAGCTAAGATTTTTAATACACCAAAGTCTTTTGATTTATTAGTGGGCCAGGAATGTGGTTCAGGGGCTGGAGCAACAGCACAGCGGGTAGGGCGTTTGCCTTGCACGTGGCCCACCCGGGTCGGATGCCTTTGCCCCTCTCGGAGAGCTCAGCAAGCTACCGAGAGTATCTCGCCCGCACAGAGAGCCTGGCAAGCTCCCCATGGCGTATCTGATATGACAAAAACAGTAACAACCAGTCTCACAATGGAGACATTACTGGTGCCCGCTCGAGCAAATCGATGAGCAATGGGATGACAGTGATACAGTAATTATAACCCCATACTTTGCATGTCTGAGGCCATTGGTTCTAGTCCTGGCATTCAAAAAAAGAGAGGTAGGGGGTGGGAAACAATAGATATTATAATGCTCATTTTACAAATAGCTTAAGTACTTCTAAGACAGATATGGGATTTTGGGTTTTGTTTGTGTATGTGTGACTCGAGATTTTTTTTTTTAATAGTGAATCACCATGAGGCACAGTTACATACTTAGAAACTTTCGTGTTTGTGTTTCAGTCATACAATGGTTGAGTACCCATCCCTCCACCAGTGCCCATTCTCCACCATCAATGATCCCAGTATCCCTCCCACCGTCCCCACCCCATCCCCCCCAATCCCACCTCTGTGGCAGGGCATTCCCTTTTGTTCTCTCTTTCCTTTTGGGTGTTGTAGTTTGCAATAGAGGCATTGAGTGGCCATTGTGTTCAATCTATAGTCTACATTCAGCTCGCATCTCCCAACCTGCGAGATATTTTTAATTGAACAAAATTTACAAGGAAAAGCTTGAGGGGAAAGAGAGGAACATGTGTGCAAGAGAGAACACAGGCTTCTCCAAAGTGCTTGCTTTTATCTTCTCCAAAAATAAAAGCAGGCAAAGATACATGTTTAAGGGAGCACATGGGCTTAAGAGAAAAAGAACAGAAATAGATGATATATATTATCTTTTGCATTTTTTATTTTGGGATCACACTGGCTATGTTCAGTGCTTAGTCCTGGCTCTATGCTCAGGGATCACTCTTGGTTATGCTTGGGGAGGACCACAGGGATGCTGGGGATCGAACCTGGGTCAGCTTCATGTAAGGAACGTATCTGCCTGTTGTTCTATCTCTCTGGCCTCAGGTGTATCTCATCTTGTCAAGTTACTGAAGAAATTCTTGTTTAGTAGTTAACTGAAGTTAATATTCCAAAGGATTGGAGGACAGCACAGTGGGTAGGGTATTCACCTTGCATGCAGGCGACCTGCGTTCGATTCCTCCGCCCCTCTTGGAGAGCCTGGCAAGCTACCAAGAGTATCTCACCCGTATGGCAGATCCTGGCAAGAAACCCATGGCATATCCGATATGCCAAAAACAGTAACAAGTCTCACAATGGTTACTGGTGCCTGCTCGAGCAAACTGATGAGCAATGGGATGACAGTGAGACAGTGATACAGTGAATATTCCAAAGTGAAATTTAAGTCTTTATTAGTGGCTTATGCAATGTGGGTTCTTTACAATCTGCAAGCTCCGACAACTCTAAAACTTTTTTCTGAAGGCTATCACATTTTTACTACAAATATACAAAGCCTGGAAGTGCAGCTAGGGTTGGGGATGTGACTGGCTTTATTCAAAGACCTAATAAATTCCCACAGGACACACACACAAACACACACACACACAAATAATAAATAATAACCAGCAACGTGGCCTCCAGTGGCTTTTGTTAAACTTTCACCTGGCCTCACAAAAAAAATATTTGTGAACTTTAGGATTTATTACCTAATTACAACAAGGGATGGTATGACCAATTAATTAACTTGCCGAAAACCAAATTTAAAATTGTGGTCACATGCCATCTAAATGTCATAGAGAAGAGCAGCATTACGTACCACTGATAAATAGTCCAAACGTGCTGCTAAGCATTAAGTGTCCTTGAGACGGACTTTAGAAAATATTTTATCAAAACCTTCCAAGGTTTAGCTCTGGATGCAAATAATCCAAGCCTTTACAAAGGGCTCGAATATGCTTTCAGGAAATCAACTCTGCTCTGAGTTGTAACAGTTCTTTGAGATGTGAAAAAAGCAATGTATATGAAACCCTTATTCTACAGGTAATTACATATCATTTACACAGAAATAAATGCCGGGGGGGGGGGGGCGGAGTGATAGTACAGTAGGTAAAGCATTTTCCTTGCATGTGGCTGACCTGGGTTTGATCCCCTGCATCCCATAGGGTCCCCAGAGCACTACCAGGCATGATTCCTGAGTGCAGACCCAGAAGTAACCCCTGTAAATTGCCAGTGTGACCCAAAAAGCCAGAAAGAAAGGCAGAAAAAGGAAGGAAGGGAGGGAGAAAGGAAGAGAAGGAGGGAGGAAGGAAGGAAGGAAGGAAGGAAGGAAGGAAGGAAGGAAGGAAGGAAGGAAGGAAGGAAGGAAGGAAGGAAGGAAGGAAGGAAGGAAGGAAGGAAGGAAGGAAGGAAGGAAGGAGGAAGGGGCTGAAGCAATAGCATAGTGGGTAGGGCGTTTGCCTTGCACACGGCCGGCCCGGGTTCAATTCCCAGCATCCCATATGGTTCCCTGAGCACCACCAGGAGTAATTCCTGACTGCAAAGCCAGGAGTAACCCTTGTGCATCGCCAGGTGTGACCCCCCACAAAAAAAAAAAGAAAAGAAAGAAGGAAGAAGGTAGGAAGGAAGGAAGGAAGGAAGGAAGGAAGGAAGGAAGGAAGGAAGGAAGGAAGGAAGGAAGGAAGGAAGGAAGGAAGGAAGGAACAAAGGAACGGAGGGAGGAAGGAAGGGAGGGAGGGAGGAGGGAAAGAACTACTAGTATATGTGATGGTCTCTAGGAGATATAAGAGATGGAGAAAACCTAGAATTTTAGAAATAAAAATAAAATATAAGAAAAGCTCAAAAAATATTACAATACATGCCCATAGCAACATAGTAGAGGAAAAACATTTCATACATACAAACTGACTATATTGACCACAATAAAGTTCAGAACGAATAATCTGATTTTTCTGTTAAATGGGCTGTTAAGGACTGTGAACAGACTAAACTGTTAATCACTATGAGTTCTTGGGGCTGGAGCGATAGCACAGCAGGTAGGGCATTTGCCTTGCACTCGGTCGACCCAGGTTCAATTCCCAGCATCCCATATGGTCCCCTGAGCACTGCCAGGGGTAATTCCTGAGTGCAGAGACAGGAGTCAGCCCTGAGCATCGCCGGGTGTGACCCAAAAAGAAAAAAAAAAACAACCACTATGAGTTCTTTCCCATCCATTATTGTTGAAATGAAAACAAACCCATCCATTGGGTTTGTTTTCATTTCCCTTTCTAGGGGCCAGAGAGATAATACAGTGGGTAAGGTGCTTGCCCGGCATGCTGCCGAGCAGGTCTGACCCCAGCACCACAGAGTGTTGAAAGGCCACCAGGAGACATCCCTGAGGACAGAGCCAGGAGCAGGCCCCGAGCCAGCTGGGCGTGGCAAAAACCTTTCTACAGCACATCTCCGCTTTCCTAATGTGCACATTCAAAATACAAAATGTGTAGAGCATGTCATTTATGAGGGAATGAAAAACACAATACAAATACTGACTATATAAGAATGCAACCCATGTCAATGGCAATGGAAATGTACATGAATTTCTAATACCACATCTAAAAAGTACTACTGCTTGTTTGTTTTTTTGGTCTACCCTCAGCAATGCCCAGGGATTACTCTTGGCTGGGTAATAAGATTTCCCCCTAGCAGTGCTAATGACGGAACCTGGTTCTCCCATAAGCAAAGCCTCGCTCCATCTATTCAATTATTTCCGCAGTCCCAAAAAGTAGTTTTTTAACCAAATCCCAATAATTCTTATAATAATTATAATAACAATAATTATCGGGCTGGAGCGATAGCACAGCGGTAGGGTATTTGCCTTGATGCAGCCGACCAGGGTTCGATTCCTATGCCCCTCTTGGAGAGCCCTGCAAGTTATGGAGAGTATCCCGCCCACACGGCAGAGCCTGGCAAGCTCCCTGTGGCGTATCAGATGCCAAACACAGTAACAAGTCTCACAATGGAGACTTTACTGGTGCCCACTCGAACAAATCGATGAGCAATGGGATGACAGTGACAGTGAACAATAATTATAATAACAATAGCAATATGAAATATAACAACAATATTAACAACAGATATCTTATGAGGGCCTGGGAGAGTGTGTTCTCTGAGCTGAAGCACTTGCTTTGCATCCTGCAGGCCTGAGTGTAATTCCCAGCACTACAGGATCCTAGAATACCACGAGGGCAACCACTGCCAGGCGTGGCCCCAAACAAATAAGAACCTCATTTACGCATCATAATTTCATTTAATTCAGTTCATTTTAGCTAATCTACATTATTCAATTGTTCTGCAAATATTAATGGCTGGCCCTGGCCTAAGTAACAGGGCTTCACTGAAGAAGGGAAAAAAATGAGACAGCACCTGCCACTTCTTTTATATGCCGTAATATTGATATGTAAACTCTCAGAATCCCACAGCATTGAAATTGCTTGAGAAAAAAATATTTCCCAAAAATATGCATTATTTGAAATCAACAAGCATAGTTCAGTAATATCCCAAAGAGAAGTTACAATAATGGAAAGGTGATCTGGCATAAAAATATGCCAGACAAAATGAAATAATCTATTCCTATAATCTTCAATCACTGCCAAAATATGGAATTTAATGTACATACATAATGCTCAAAGTATTTTTTCTTTTAATCTGTTCCCGATTGTCTTGTTATATTTTAATAAAAAAAAGAATTGATTTTTATATAACTGGGCATTTTACATGCTTTGATAGAGTACATTTTGCTTTATTAAACCACAATGTGTTTTGGCGGCACTAAAGCACTGAAAGATGTATCTTAAAAGTGAAGGGATGTCTTGCCAACAGTTTTAATTCTCCATGATAATCAAAACTCTAAAAATACTTTGAACTGGCAAACTGTAAAGATACTCAGACATTCAGCTTTATCTTTCACACCCCCTCAACTGCCCCACTGGTTATAACTTTACCCTCGTAATAACTAAAGTGTGGATAAATATATTAAGGACATGTGATATGTGTTAAATGTAAACATGCTATATAATTCCACTCAGGACATTTCTACTTAAATAAGCTCACTGAAATGAATGGGTAAGAAAAACTATAAAATCTTCAGATAAAGGGGGAGGATGAGAGAGTGATAATTATGAATAACGTGTACGGGGTTTCTTTTTAAGGTGAGGAACATCCTCTAAAGTAGTCTGTGGTGACAGTCACACAACTTTGAATATACTGAGGACAACCAAATGGTGTGCTTTAAATGGGCAGACTTTATGGTATGTGAAATATATCTCAATAAAGCTGGGAGGAAAAACCCTTCAAATAAAAAATTTCATCACATTCCAGTCTCTAAATACATCCATGGGTATAAAACGATTGCTTCCTTTATTGTCCAGTTATTACATCATCCATCATTTTACTCACTAACGGAACTATCGATTGTAAAGATAACAATGGAAACTACAGCACCCTCATCTTTGGACAGTAGCATTATACCTTTAATCATTCAATTTTGCCTAAGTTAATAGGTTCTTAAAAGCAGGGTTCTTAAACTTTTTTCACTTAAACTCTTTTCACCCAGGAAATTTTTTGTGATTCCAGGTATGCAGGTAGATAAAATTCATACACAAATTAAACATTTACTGATAATAAACCACAAAGGAGTTTATTTTAGAGTAATATTTTAAAACCTAAGTGACTCAGCATAATGTCATGACCCTAAGGTTATTTTATTTTATATTTTTTTTGCTTTTTGGGTCACATCCAGCAATGCACAGGGATTACTCCTGGCTCTGCACTCAGGAATCGCTCCTGGCAGTGCTCAGGGAACCGTATGGGATAGTGGGGATCGAACCTGGGTCAGCATCATGCAAGGCAAATGCCCTACCCAATGTACTACCTATCACTCAGGCCCCAAGAAGCTAAATTTTAAGCACACTATTTCGCAAAACTTTAATACAAATGAATTAATGGGTGAAAATAAACAAATAAATAATAAATAAATAAATAACTTTATATGAGTTCTTTTACCTGGTAATCCAAAATGCTGAATCCCAGGCCTTTCTGGTCTTTCACCAGTTTAACAATTTTGACTTCAGGAGACCAGAGCGCTAACTCCCCATCATCATCCTCATCTTCATGATTGACATCTACGTTGTGGTCAGCCTAAAAAAAAGCAAAGAAGACGACTGTTTTCAAACACCACCTCGCCAGTTCTGAGAAGAATCAACATCACAGGAATATATCCTTTTTTTTCTTTCAAATGGGCACTTTTCCTTTGACATGCAATTGTTCTCTCTTTTATTTTCTCAAAGGGGCATGCATGGGGACACAGGGGCTCCGGTATGCAATCTTTGTGGATACTGGAGCACATCAAGATGTGCAATGATGCATAGGACATTTTTTTTCAATGTCAAGGACCTGTTGCAAAGCATTCACACTGACTTCTTACAAAGCATTCACACTGACCTCCGATACTTCAATGAGTTGTGTCATCCCATTAGAAGCAGACAAGGAGAAAAAATAAAATTTAAGAAGAACTGAAAACATTAGACAAAGTCACTGCCTGCAACAGATTTAAGTAGTGATACCTGAATTCATCATTCCAGGGAGAGACACAGAGAGAGTAACACAGAGAGATGCAGGGCAGGGCACCGAGAACCCCCCTGATGCTGGTTCCTGAAAGTCTTTCAGAAAATCTTTACTAGGAAAAAAAAAAAAAAAACCAGAAAAGCAAAAGCAAGCAACCCCCCTCAAAAGCAGGTGCAAAGCAATGAGTTGAAACAATAACATCATAACGAACTACTTCTTGAAGGAAATAGCCCAGCATGACTACCCAGCACTCTGCAGTAGTTCCAGATACTTCTTGGGTGTTTTCTCTGACTTCAAACCCCAAGTTCCCCTGTTCCAGGCTCCCCTACAGTGGCAACAGTCACTGCCGTATGGAACCCTAGGATGCTCAGGTCCAGGGTCAGAGGGAGGATGGTGGGAAAGAGATGCAGGCTGAGCTCCTGGCTGTATACTATAGCCAGAGCTGCTTCCTTCCCCAAAGATGTGTCATCCTCCCCTCCAAAGAATCAAAGCTTCTCTTTGAAACTCTGGAATTTTTTCTTTTTCTTTTCCATTATTTTTTGGGGATTGCGGGGTTTTGGGCTAGACTCAGCACTGCTCAGGGGTCTCTGTGCTGAGAGATCTCTCCCTCCTGGCAGTGCTCAGGGCACCATATGTGGTACTGGGAATTGAACACAGATAGCGGGTGGGATGGGAGAAAGTCACATGGAAGGCAGGCGCCTTAACCCCTGTTCTATCTCTCTGGCCTCTCTTATCTTTTCTTGGCCACCCCCAGCAAGTTCAGGAGTTACTTCTGATTCTGCATTCAGGAATGTGCTCCTGGCGGTGCTTGGAGGACAGTGTGGAATGCCGGCGATGGAACCCAGTCGGCAGAGTTCAAGGCAAGTGCTCTACCTGCTGCGGTACTGCTCTGACCTCTGGTCTCCTCGCTTCCTGTTCTTTGCAGCCCTAACAAAGTGTCAGCTCCTTAGGCTAAAGTACCCAGGCCACCATAGGGCTGACCATGGCATCCCACTCAAACCCAACACAATACTGGGCTCACAATTAGGCGCCAGACAACGTTCAGTGCATTAATAAATCATCTATATTTGAGTGAGCTTCCCACGAAACTCCCTTTGAATAAAGCTGCAGACTAATGACTTTCAAGAGTAGCCTTCTGAAAACGTTAGATAATCTCAGTAAATAAACTGAAAGTGCCTCGTTCCTCTAAACAACAATTTGAAAGAGCTGTATGAGAAAGTCCACTTCCTACTATCAAAGGGGGGGGGCAGGGGGAAGAACCTCCTCTAAACATGGAGGAGCAAGGCACCAGAGCTAATAAAAAACACTTTAAAAATTAAGCTTGGTCGAGATCTCAGACTGTCCCCCCAGGATATGGAAAATCAAAACCCAATCCACGCTGGACTGAATCTAAACATGGGAACAATTTCTTGGTTCTTGAATTACAAACTTGAAATTAGGGGGGACGTTCTGGATCGATAACATCTGTATATATCAGCCTGATGTGAGGAAATAGTACCCTTCGAAAAAAAAAACTTATAACTTCTAATAAGAAGTAAAGTTCCAAGGGCTAAAACCATGTGATTGATGTTTTACTAGGGCCTTTAATACCTAATGAGCACTAGAATTTTTACTCAACAACCTTACCAGAGAGGGGGTAAGAACCTTTGATGATATGGGAATAAATGAGAAAAAAAAAAAAAAGGAGAGAGTCAGATGAAAAAAGAGCCGGTAGTTTAAGAAACCAATAGTTTTTTTAAAAAATTACAAAACCCAAGTTTATAGAAATCTCTGTGTGTCCCAGGTAAATGAGATATTAGACTCCCACCTGAAATATATCACTTTGATACAATCAGTTCTGCATAACTCCGGTATTTACAGAATGGAAAGCAATCAACTAATGGGAAGTGAGGTTGACATTTAGCATAATTCAAAGCTGTTGTTTACCTATTGTGGGAAAGCATGACAGATGGGAGCAGAGCCGCAAGCTGGGGTGGTGATTTACGCACCCTGTTAGATTAGATTAAAGGCATTTTTACCAACCTTTCAAGGTAAACCCTGGCCCACACTGAATTTTACGAAAGATAACAAGAAGCACAAAAGTGTGGCCTTTAAGCCCCATCCTTGAAAAATTAGAAAAATTTTTAACTGAAGAACATTTTTCACAAAATGATCCTCATGGCCTAATGCGTTAAACACCGCACACAGTAGAGAACGACAACAGACTGGAACACACAAAAGCGTGTTCATCTACAGTCTCTGCCCACAGGCTCCGGTGGTTTTCTTATAAGGGGAAGATGGGCACACACACGCTAGTGTCTATGATGAGGACGAGCCAGTGCTGGACAGTTACAGCCTGTCAGAAGCAGAATGAGAAGGAGAGGTGGGCTGGAAGAGCAAGATACCACTAGTGGGGCTGGAGTGACAGCACAGCGGGTAGGGTGTTTGCCTTCTACGTGGCAGACCCATGTTCGATTCCCAGCATCCCATATGGTCCCCCGAGCACCACCAGGAGTAATTGCTGAGTGCATGAGCCAGGAGTAACCCCTGTGCAATGCTGGTATGACCCCAAAAAGGGAAAAAAAAAAAGAATACCACTAGCAACATTTCCAGCACCTTCCATGTGCGAGGCATTGGAGTCCCCCACACACCATCCTCTCCTCACTTCCTTCTCACACCAATAGGGAATGGTCAGTGCTGCCACGATCCCCGCATAGGATTGTGGTTTTGGAGAAAAAATGAGACCAGAAAACTAAGATATCTGGGCCAGAGAGATAGCACAGGAGATAGGGCACTTGCATTGTATGTGGCCAACCGGGTTTGATCCCCGGCATATCATATGTTCCTCTGAGGGGGAAAAAAAAAAGGAAAAAAGAAAATCAAACTATCTACCCAAAAATTCACCATCACTCCATGGTAGAGTAGGGTAGGAGAAGAATTCACTTTTTTCTTCTTCTTCTTCTTTGGTCTTTGGGCCACACTTGACCTGGCTTCTGTTGTTGAGATGTACAGGTGAAAGGAAACACTCCCTGTCTGGGATTACAAGTTAATGTTCCTTAAGAGGAATAATAATCTAAGAGTCTTCCAGGGGAGAAAGTCCTGTAAGAACAGCAACAACAGCACACACTGGCAGAACGTACTAAACCAATTCCATACCTCCAACGCTCATGTAAAAAACAATAACAAAAAAAGAGGGGTGTGTGTGTGTGTGTGTGTGTGTGTGTGTGTGTGTGTATGTATGTGTATTGGTGGGGAAGGGGGAATACAGGAGCATAGGTGTTATTTTCTCTTCTAAAGACTTTTATAGCACAATTTTTTAGGCACGCATAGAAATTGGTCATAGATCTTCACATTTTTAAGGCTCTGAAAAAGGGAAGTGCATTAGATAGTCAACATTCACAACATGTTAAAACTTATTAAGATGAACTGATTTGAATGGGGAGTCAAAATAAATGAGCCCAGGCAGTCACTTTTTTAAAAAAAGTTTCTCCCAAATCAAAGTACTTGCACATTAATGTCACAACATTTGAAGGGGTGCAGTGGGGGAAAGGAAAGATTTATGACCTAAAATGAAAAGTGACAAGTGGAAAAGCTACAGACTGTGGCCTATGAGGACTCCCATAATCAGAGAAAAGAGGACATCTCCCCCACGTCCCCTCTCCACTGCAGTACTCTCAGGGCCTCCGGAGAAAGGGGCTGCAAGGGATGGCCTTAGTACCTCCATCTCAGCTGCAGAGGTACCAGGGCTCCTGGGTTCATCAACGGAGACCTCGTCGTCATCAAATAACCGCCGACAGCAAACCAAGGTGAAGGGCGGCGGCACTGCCTTCAGGAATGAGACGGCCTCCCGGCGCGACTTCCCATATAGCTGGACGCCGTTGACCTGGAAGGTGCAGAGAATGGGAGACACGAAGATGAGTTGAGGCCCGCCTCTTCCTGTCCCTGCCGCCAAGGATCCAAGCTTTGTTCTACCCAGTTCCTAGTAACTAAGAACATTAGAAGTCCTTTACAATGATCAGAGAGAGGCTAGGGCCACAGAGACAGCTCCGAGGAAGAGCACATGTGTGTCTAAGCGTGTGCATGCCATGGAGTGTCACATGCTTCTCTCATCCCGCCAGCACCACCAGATGACACCCACCCGTCAGATCTGCACTGCTGGGTAGAGCATCGGCAGGAGGGGCCTCCCAGCCCCCCACCTCTAGCACTGCTGGGGTGGCCCCTGTAAAAAATACTAAGATTAAACCTTTCCTGAATGGGAGTGAATACAGCATAAAATTTTTGTGTGGATGGGAGTGGCAGAGTAAGGGCTAGAGTTGGGCGGTATCATGCTTGCCTGGCATGTGGGTGGCCCTGAGTTCAATCTCTGGCACTGAAAAAAATGCAAAAAGTAAATAAAGTGCATGGAGTCCATCTATTTCCCGATAAGTGAGCAGCCTCATTTTTCAACCCCGTGTATTTCTCCTTGCTGGGCTTCAAGGCTGTCATCTCTCACTTCCTTCCGCCTGCGGCTCCTTAGAAACGCAGGAAATATTGCTGGACTGCTAAACCTTGTTTCCATCACTCTGGCTATTAGGGCTAATTTTAAGGCTGTTACAAACAGCTCAACTTAGAGCGTCTCAGTGATCAGCAGTGAGCATGTGGGTCACGATTTTCTTTCACATCTGTCTCCTCATGCCCGCTTGGAGAAGCACTCAGTGCACGAACATGAGTACCTGGGAAGGACTTCCAAGCTGTGCTGGGGGCGGGGGGGGGGGGGTGACCCCCCCGGGGATAGTCCAGAACGCCTCCCAAGATTGCTCACCCTGATGAATGGGGTGCAGCAGCCAGCCCGCTCTGCAGCGGGTGAAGGCTCTCCTGGGAAGAACCGCCAGTCCACCTGCATGCCAACACGAGCAGGAGGGGCCTCCCGTGGGCATGCCGGATCCACATGGTCAGAAGCCCAGAAAGTGCTCAAACTCGCCCAGTGGGTAGTAACTGACACCGAGAATAAATCACGCAGAGAGAAGCCAAGAGGGAGTTGTAGTCCACCCCCGGTATTAGGGTGCATTTCACATTACTTCAACGAATTAGAAAATCACGGCTCAGGTTTTTATCTTGGAGTACATTTAAATATTTATTTAGCTCATTACTTATTCATGTGAATTGTCTCCAATTATTATAGCAGTGCCTGGTAGTCCTCCTCACTGCTCTCTGTTGCAGAAGGGATTGGTCACATTTCCCATTACCCACTCCTAGCTAAGGGGATTTATGGCTCTGGAAATAGCTGCTCGGGGCTGAGACTTGGCACACTGTTCTAACCCCAAGGCTTATTTGTGTTTCTGATCTTAAGCTCTAAGGAGTGTACACACACACACACACACACACACACACACACACACAGAGAGAGAGAGAGAGAGAGAGAGAGAGAGGGAGAGAGAGAGAGAGAGAGTTGAGGAGTTTATTTGCCCAACTTTATAAGAATTTTGTATTCCTATATTTGGTTACTCAGAAGCAGTGATTTTTATTTTACAGTCCACAATATTTCCCCAGGCCGTTCAACTTGAGATCCTCTTAAGTGCTATCAAGTCTCAGTTATTCAGACTTTGTGACCAGAAAATGCACACACACACACACACACACACATTTACAGATGACATAATACCATGCAAGTACTGGTCCATAGCATTACATCATCAAATTCTCGTTCTCCCATTCCATAAAGAGTGATTATGCCTTTGCCTCGGTACAAACATATGCCAGTAACATAATGCATGATAGTTTACAACGATGCTATGCCATCACACCCTAGAAACGCATGAATTGAGGAAGAAAGTTATTCTCAAACAGTTACGGGATGTGCCAAGGGACCAGGGCTGAGCAAGTACAATTCAGAACCAAAACCAGCTCCTCTGAGTTTCAGCCATGGGCTTTATTCCCTATGCCACTGCTTTTGCCAGAAACCAGTAAGTTAGAATCCAACATTTTTATGCCACCTTTCCCCAACATTTTTATGCCACATTCTAATACCAGGTGGTGGGGACTTAGATTTTAAATGTAGCTAAGGCACAGGGAACACAGCTATAGCTGGAACCGCGTACATGGGCTCTACCCAGAGGCATCAACACCCTTAATTATCTACCACACCCTAGTACTGACTCTGAATCACACTCAATGTCCCTGCATGTACACTAAAAATGGTTAACATGGCAAATTTTATCGTGGATCTATGGCAATAAAAGTGAACTTAACTGGATTCTATTCATATTTTCCCCGTCTCCCAAATAAATATATTTCATTTCTCAATTATCTTACAACTGCATATTATAGAAACAAGTTGTCTCTGGTCTACCAATGATCATATATGATATCCACAGAGTAATGCCCCATGTTCCACTCACCAGAGGTGAAATCCATGATTTAACACACACCACACACACACACACACACACACACACACACACACACACACACACACACACACACACACTAGAAACCACCTAGGAGTGCTGGAGCCATATCTCAGGCACTCATCTGCAGTGATCATGTCAACAGCATTTCTCAAACCACCCATAAGTCAGAACATCTCCAAGCAGCTCTCATACCCTCAACTCCCATGCACGTTTGTGGTAAAATTTGATCTTATCTTAGTCACAGTGTGTTTTCTGCTCATCTGAAAATTCAACTTGGACTTCTCAACATAATCCTCCAGGTTGCCAGTTGCTCCTAAAACATATGCAGATACACCCAACAGGGGTCCTTTTCATCCCACTCTGGCCAAATGAACATTGTAGAAGGAACCTCTATAATCCAAGCACACAGGATTCTCATCCTGACTAAGGCAAACAGTTATTCTATCCAATTCATCCTGAGGACTCCTTGCAAATACTAACTGTTGGGGTAGGTGGGGCCACTTTAGATGTCTTTAAACTTGACTCTTGTTTATGTCTCTTTTTAAGAGCTTGTAAAGGCATTGCAAAGTCAATCACATGGAAGCTAGACAATATTAAGAATGTATTAGACAATAGTAAAGACTGATAGAACTCTGGTGTTCGGTTCTATCAGCGTTTAAAGTTTAGAGGAGTGAGAGCATTGTCTTCTTATCTGTAAAGGTGATGTTTCTCTGTGCTTTGCTCTGTGGGGCTGGTTAGAACACATCCCAAGCCAATCAGCTCTCCAAAAATCTTCTTAAAGAAGTGCTCGAGAATTGCTGGGTCTGAGAGAGGCTGGGCATGTGAGTGAGCCCCCTGGAGGCTGCATGAGAAGGGGAGTGAGTCCTAAGGAGATATTAGGAAAACCAGGTCCATAACACTGAAGTCCAAGGTCATCCAGCTCTCATGCTCACTGAACAGCATCAGCAAAATGGGAAGAAATGTGATTCTGTGTTGCAAACAAGGATCAGAGATTACATACTTAAAAATGTAATCTAAAAAATTTTCCCAAGGCAAGAGAGAGGATAGTGGGGAAGGCACTGTCCTTGCACTAGCTGGCCCTGGTTGGATCCCCAGCATAAAGTCCCCTTAACCCTGCCAGGAGTGATTCCTGAGCACAGAGCCAGAAGTTAGCCCAAAGGACCACTGGGTTTGGCCCCTAAACAATAACCAGAGAACAAAAACTTACCAGATAAAATGCAACCAAACTAATTAAACTAAAATAGGATATGAGTGTTTCAGTTTCGCCTTTTTCAATGTCACCCCCTCCCCGATTTTATTGAGATACAATTGACATGAAACACTGTGTACATTTAAATGTACAATGAGATATTTTGCTAGAGAGAGAGAGAGAGACAAAAATGATTACATAGTAAGCTTAGCTAGGACTCATCACCCCTCCTACTTATCAATTGTGTGTTTGTGTAATGAGAAGATTTAAGATTGACTTTCTTGGCAACTTTCAAGAATTCTATTTAGGGGCTGGAGTTGTAGTGCAGGGGGTTGAGGGCCTTCCTTGCAAGCATGTGATTCTAAGTTCAAAGCTCCGGTGTCCCTTATGTACTGAGCGAGACACGGGTGGTTCTGCTGTTTGATCCTTGCAACCCAGCAGCCTGTGATCCTCTGAGCCACAGGCAATTTCCGGCTGCACCACAGCCATCTGTTTGCAAGCACCATAAAAGAGGTGCCACCCTGGTGAGCACTGTCACTCAAAGGATGTGCAGCTGCCAAGGCCAAAAAGTGGTAACACAATTCAGTGGCTTTCTGGAGCATGCGCTTTGCACACGGGAGGTTGAGGTTTCATCCCTGGCGCCACATGGTAACCCAAGCATCACCAGGAGTGACTCTCGTGATAGCCCATTGCATTCTCTCTCTGGCCCAACCCCTGGGTCTTTCTCATCATCAGATTTTACCTCAAGGAGCTCATCTTCTGGCTGGAGGAGGCCCAGCATATCCAGAGGACCGCCTGGGACAATCGAGGAAATGTAATGGTGCCCGTTAAAGGAATCCACTTCCATGCCAAGCCTCAGCGTGTGAATGGGCAGCAGCTGCAGCGAAACACAGAGCCAGGAAGTCAAACACAGGAAGAGGACGTCCGGGTGCTTCTCCTCCCGCACAGACAGACTCTCTGGACGTGGAACTGCCCCCCGCTCTCCCCACCCCTGTTGACTAGGATCCCCAAATGCCAAAGGAGGACAATCAAGAACCGTGAGTGTCAGGTTAACCGTGAAGTCATTTGTATTCTTCTCCTCATGCTTGTTTTTCTTTCAGAGTCCCTGGAAACGGAGAGACAGGCGCACAAAGCCCCATTTCCAGTGCTAAGCAACCAGCGCTCCAAACTGGCCCTGCCTTCCACTTCCTTTCTCGGCCAGGCTTGCCATCCCCTAGTGCCCCCAAGCTCCTCTTCTTGATCTCATCTACTTCACGTCAATACGAAGGCAGGGAAACTTCCAGAAAGCCCTTCCTGGCACTGCAGTTCATGGTACCTGCATGTGGTGTCTGATAACACACTGGGCTGATGCTTCCTACTTTCTCCACTGCACATGCTGCTTAAATTCAGTCTGTATCTGTTCTCTCTTACAAGCCCAGGCCTGAGAGGGACACCAGGCTCTGAACACGGATCCCTCAAATGTTAGTGAACTAACCCATGAAACGCTGTCTCACGCCTATGGCCTTTTCCATCTAACCAACATTAAGTGAGCCTGGGGTGGCAAAAATGGAGGCCACTGCTATTTTGTTCTAGATGTGATGCTGTCATATGGAAGGCGTAAGTACGAAATGAGTCCAAGGTGCAGACACGTTGGCCAATGTCAACGGGAACTGGTAATGAGTCTTTAGTGCGGTTGGAATTCATCTCTTAACTCTCAAAGATGAAGCTGATGATTTGACCTTGTGGCTGTATAAATCCAATGATGGTCAATGATACTAATTGTGATCTGTATTCCCTGCATCAATAGCCCATGTATTTAAAAGCCCCAGCCTACCTCCCACCTGCCCACCCCCAGTTATATACATGGTCAGGAGAAAACCCACCCAGGGTGGGAGTTAACTGCACGGTGACTCTTCCCCTCTTCATTCCTCTCTTCTGGGTCTCCTATCTCTGAATTTGCCACCTCTCTTTACAGTCTTCTGTTGAGTCCCCAGAACTCCATAGACTGGGTTCAGACTCTCTCTGGGGGCTCATTTTAGTCTGCTATAGACAAGCAGGCAAATGTGAAGTGGCAGATAAGTCCCTGAGGACTTAACTTAAGCACCAGGGACTTGGGTCCTGGACATATTTCTGGTAATTATGTTCTGTTGACCACAGAGCACTTCGGAACACACCCCCCTCCCTGGTGCTCCAGTGTTCTGGCTCTCCACATGGATAGGCAGGTAGGTGGTTTTACTTTGTGCATTGCTCTGCGATTTCCTCGCCAAAGTCGGTGCAGTGAGCTAGCAACAGACGGGGTTGCTATTTCCTCTGTAGAACTCTCTCAAGCAGCATTTCTCAGGTAGGGTCCCAGGAAATTTCGAGGGGGACCCAGGTAGAAATCTTGTAGACGTGTGTGTGTGAGAGAGGGGCACTGCTCAAGACTAGGGGCCAGTGTGCTGTGCCACCGACAGGAGCGAGTGTATCAGCAGCCTGATGGTGCCTTCAGGCTTCTTGACACCCCCAAATTGCCACTGTGCCTCTGGACCAACAACTCGGGACCAATTTTCCCGAGAAATTAAATGGCCAAAAGTTAGGTATGTGGGGGCCATGCCCACAAACCACCTCGGGCTCAGCTATATAAGCTCATTTATTGACCTTGCTTCAGAGATCCATAAATAAATCTCAAAAGAGATCAAAACCCTCTGTTAATCTCAGACCCACACAAGGCTAAACAGACCAGGGTAAATCAGAGGGAGTTGAGTCAGCCTGGCGCCTGCCCAAGTAGAACCCCCCATAGCTGCTTGCTCCCAGAATCCAAAATTGCCACCATGCTCCCGGCCAGTCTCCACTGTCTCAGGATGGGCCTCACGGAGATACTAACCTGTTGAGAATTCGGATATGTGGGTTTTGTGACTGAAATCTCCAGGCTTTCTCAGGGTAGGGATGGGCTACCTCCCCCAACCTCCCTGTACTTCCTGAAGCCTCAGCAGTCACATCCACACCCCAAACCTGCCATCCAGTTAAAAAAGCTACTCTAGCCTTACCTTCCCGATAAAAATACTGAATGCTCTGAACAAACATGATGATTGTTTAGTACCTGTATTTCAAACCATAGTGAACAAAAGGAAAGAGAGAAAGGAGGAAAGTACCTGCCACAGAAACCAGGCAGTGGGAGGGGTGAGGGGGTAGAGGGATGTTGGGGGATGGTGGGAGGGAAACAGGGGACATTGGAGATAGGAAATGTACACTGGTGGAGGGATGGGTGTTGGATTGTTGTATGACTAAAACCCATCATGAACAACTTTGTAATGGTCTATCTCACAGATATTCAATGAAACATTTTTTATAAAAAATTAAAACATAAAATCAGATATTAGTATGATTAGTACAACAGTTCTACAGTTGACCAGGGTCAACTGTAGAATAAGGATATGGGGCCATGAGAAAGGTGGGGGAGGGGCCCCAGATGAGAAAAGGCTGAGAAGCACTGTGTTATAGCAGAAACGCTCAGAGAAATGGCTCTGTCCTAGTTTGCACACCTGCCTCCACCAACTCTCCTCCTGCCCTTGTTTCTGAGTCAACATGAGGGAGACAGAGATGACAGATGACCCCACAGGAGTGACTCTAGCCAGGCCCTGAAGCCCATGGGTAGGGGCAGGTTGTTAGATTCTTAGGAACTTCACAAATCAGTCTCTGATGATGACTGGTGTTGAAAACTAAATGATGTGGGGGCTGGATGATAGCACAGTGGGCAGGGCATTTGCCTTGCACACAGCTGACCTGGGTTTGATCACTGGCAACCCAAATGGTCCACCCAGTAATTCCTGGGTGCAGAGCCAGCCAGGAGTAACCCCGGAGCACTGCCAGGTGTGACAATAAAGAAAAGGAAAAGAAAGAAAAGAAAAGGAAAGGAAAGGAAAGGAAAGGAAAGGAAAGGAAAGGAAAGGATGTAATACTACATCATCTTTTCCTTAAAAAAAATTTTTTTTCATATGTTGCAGGCTAGTTTTCCAACACCGTTTGTTGAAGAGACATTCTTGCTCCACTTTACATTAGCAGCTCCTGTTTAACATTAGCTACCCATCTACCTGTGAGTCTTTCTGTGTTCTCAAATTGGTTCCATTTATCTAAGTCTCTCTTTATTCCAGTACCACACTGTTTTGATTACCATAACTTTACAGTATAAAGTTATACTGTAATTCCGTGTAACTCAGGGGGATCTGAGCCATGAAATGCCGCCTTGAACCACTCCCCACAGAGCTGTTCAGTGAAGTCATCTGGGCAATGTGGAACCTGTCAGGTGGGAAGGTTGGGCCCCACAGGTCTCTGTAAATTTTCCCTTGTTCAGTTTGGGGTATTGAGAGCTATACATTCACCCACACACCACCAAAGTAGCGCTGAGAACCAGACACTCGCTGGCACAACACTGACGGTGACTTTTGAGTAGATACTGCGGGCAAAGACTTGAGCTACGAGCTGGCATTCCATAGCAAACGGCACGTAGGAGGTAAGTGAAAAAGCTCACTGGGAAATGGGCTGGAGAGACAGTACAGTGGGTAGGGTGTTTGCCTTGCACATGGCCAACCTGCGTTTGATCGCTGACACCCCTTATCCCCTCCCCGAACCCTGCCAGCAGTGACTCATGAGCTCAGAACTAGGAGTAAGTCTTGAGCACCACAGGTGTGGCCCCAAAACCAAAGGGGAAGAAAAAAATATTAGTGGGGAATGTCTGTCTGTGTAACCAAAGTATGTAGTAATCATTTCTACATAGGAAAAAGGGTCCAATTTTTCCCCCCAGACTTGCTGTCTGGGTTAGAACTCAAAGAGTCAACAGAGGAACTGATTCCAATCTCCTTGTCCGGTCCCTGCTCATCTTGCTTTATCCACGGGTTGGTCCTCGACATTGGACTCATTAGGAACAAATCAGAGCGGTGAGGAAGAGCAGAGACCCGCAGAAAGAATGTCTTGCCTCCCTGAACAGGGCTTGGCCCTTCCTGGGTATAACCCCCAGAAATCAACACACACCACTCACACCCCAGAAACTGAAACCATGAACAAGACACATACTCCAGCTTCAACCACACTGAAGAAATAAACCAGAAAGGGTGCTGGATGGAATCCTTTGACCTGAAGGATCCTACCTAATATCAGTTCTGACTTGAGTAAGGTGGCCGGGACCAGAGGCTACATTAATGCAGACCCATCCACAGAAGCAAGAGTGGTTTGTCTGCAGTCCCTGCTGCATTGGAAAATGAAATAAATCAATGTTTCATTTGTCTTTTTCAGCCGTCTACCCCTTCAGTCTTCTGAGTTCTCAGAGAGAAAGCAGAAAGGGCTTCCATGACGGGAGCCGGTACAGCCCATGATGACTGACTCTTTCATGCGCATCACACGCTATGCTTGTGGATGCTCATTCAATGAGCTCTGTAAGGGGTCCTACAGCAAACTGCCAAAGTTAATGAGCAGCGGGATTTTCTAAGATCCTTACCTGACAAGTAAGGGATACCAGACAATGCAACAAGGCAAGTGTGACAATTGTGTGATTTACTACCGTCAGTACTGAAATTATGGAGACAAATGAGACCAAGAGATCAGGGGTGGGACTGGGGGCAGGGCACTTGCCTTGCACAGAGTCAACTTGGGCTCCATCCCTGGTACCCTGTGAGGTCCTCTGAGCCTGCCAAATGTGATCCCTGAGCACAGAGCCAGGAGTAAGCTCTGAGCACGGCCAGGTGTGGCCCAAATAAAAAATAAACAGGGATCTGGAACAATAGGACAGTCGGTAGGACATTTGCCTTGCATTTAGCTGGCCCAGGTTTAATCCCCAGCATCCCATAAAATCCCCCAAGCCCCAACAGGAGTGATCCCTGAGCACAGACCCAGCAGTAAGTCCTAAGCACTGCTTAGGACTTAAAAAAAACCACCTAAATAACTAAAGATAGCAGCCTTGAGCACACCAGCAGAACCAGGAAGCATGGTTCCCTAATCTGAAAGCTAAAGGAGGGACCAGAGAGACAGCACCGTTGGGGGGAGGCACTTGTCCCAGATTTGATCCCCGGCACCGCATAGGGTCCCTGCTAGGAGTGATCCATGAGCACCACTAAGTATGGCTCAAATCACCTTCCCCTCCTTCAAAAAAAGGGGCAAACCTACAAGGTCTTAACCTCCCATCATGCTACTGGCCCACCTGCTGCTTTTACAGTGCCACTTAGTACCAAAATAAAGGGTTCGCCACGGAGGAACTGAAGGCCCTATAGCCTCAAGATCTCTCCACCAGCCTCACGGAAACACTTGTCACATCTGCCACTCACCCCCACACCAGCCACATCCCACCTCTGGGCTGTCATACCCGATGCTCGTCTCATGCCCAGCTCCTCGTGGTCACTGGCTTCAAGCCTGAGCCCAGAAAATCTTGCTCCGGCTAACTGGTGCTCTATTCCCACCCCGTACCCTCCACCCCTGCACCCCCCACCCTGCCCCCTCTCCATCTCTGGTCTCTCCTTGATTCCTCATCTCCAGGAATGCGTTCCCTCTCTATCCCTTCCCGTCATTTTTACAACTTTCTTACAGGACCATGTTTTTGTTCACGTTCATGCCTGACCCAAAGCTGGGACCTCTTCAGCTGAGCTGGCAGCTGATTCGCCTGAGCAGAAGTTCAGTAATTATTTCAGGACTGAATGAATAAATGTTGCAACCGGCCTCCACTCCTCCCTAGGTGGATAATTTGAGGCAAGTCAATCATTTTTCTCAGGCTTTAGTATCCTCCTCTGTGAAATGGGTTTGAAAAGGCTGGGCTCCTTCACGTAGGAATTGGAGGATGAAGAGCTACTGAGTTAAGAACTAAACTTTAAAGTGACTATTTTAGGAAGTAGTTTATCAAAATGAGGACATAATCTGTGGATGTTCGAATGAAGAAATCAGTCTGTTAAAAAATAAAAAGCGGGTAAGGCGTTTGCCTTGCACACGGCTGACCCAGGTTTGATTCCCAGCATCCCATATGGTCCCCTGAGCACCGCCAGGGATAATTCCTGAGTGCAGAGCCAGGAGTGACCCCTGTGCATCGCCAGGTGTGACCTAAAAAGCAAAAAAAAAAAAAAAAAAAACCTGAAAAATAAAAAGAAATTTTTTTCTCATATGTGATGATGTCATTGGAAGGTTTGACCCAAAGACAAAATAAAATAAAATAAAATAAAATAAAAAAGTGGGCACAGCAATCAACTCTGGTCTTCTGGGGTGGCATAGGAAACTCCCATGTCATGTTCTTCTCTATAATGGGCGACCATCACTTACTGTTCACCTATTGGATAAACTGCCAGAAAGACAGTTTCCAGAAAGGTCCAGAAATATAGTCCAGAAACCTAACGTGACAATATCAATTTGGTTCTTTGACAAAACTTGAGGGCAATTTCTTTTTTTTTTCAAATAACCAGGTAACGTTTTAAAAAATAATGCTTACCTTGGAATATCTTTGTAATTCAGCATCATCAGCAACTTGTGTGTCCAATGTTGCAACCTAAATTTACAAGAAAAAAAAAATTCCCAAATTACACGAAAAATTTGTCAGAATATAACTACTTTTTCTAAGTTATTTGAAAAAAAAATATGTAAAACCTATATGTTTATAACACCATCTGGCCTGTATCCTACTCTCCTTTTTTGTATTTCTAAGTTTTCACACGCAATCTAAAATGGAGAGGGAGTGTTTGCTTTCTTGTTGTTGTTATTGTCCTCCCCAGCAATCTTTTTTTCCCTAAATTATTCAAAACTTGAGCCAGAAGGGGATGGGCAAATACATATCCTATTTTTAAAAAACCATGATGCCTAAAATTTTAATGTAATCTTCCATGACAGTGAAACCATAAAATTTTTATACTTTTGATGAAACCCGAAAGTGTGCTCGTTTTCACTTTTAAATTTAGACCTTAAAGCAAAGTTTGCAGTGAAGTCAGACAAGCTCGGAAAACCTGAAGATGTGACTTTGCGCAGGAGCTTAAACCCTTTTCCTAGGGGGAAAAGCTGGCAAGGGCACCAATGCCTGGCTGAGGAGGAAGCTCAGGGAGTGAGTCCTTACAGCTTCTCCTCCTGGCCTGAAACTATTGTTCTCAGTTTCAAAGGAGGTCGTTTCCTGAAGTGAATTCCTCCAAGCACATACTTCACTGATGATTTGCATCTGTAAGCTGTTCATCAAATAGGTGGAGGGGGGACTCGTTAAACCACCATCCAAAGCTTTCAGACTTGGAAGCTGGAGGGAAATGAAATAAGGGGCAGTGAAAGCGAGCCTGCTTTCACTCATTCTGCCTGCTTTCTCCTTCCTGCTCCTCCGCAGCAAAATAAGGAGTTGCAACCTATAATGAGTGAATTGGCACCTTATAGCTTCTCACCTCATATTCTGTCTCCTTGTGCTAATCCTCTCTATCCTTCCACCTCCCACCCACTGCCCCAGGGCCTTTGCAAGTTGTAGTGATAAGAAGGATATTATGGGGCCAGAGCGATAGCACAGCAAGGCATTTGCCTTGCATGCAGCAGACCCAGGTTCGGTTCCCAGCATCCCATATGGTCCCCCGTGCACCGCCAGGAATAATTCCTGAGTGCAAAGCCAGGAGTAACCCCTGAGCATCGCCAGGTGTGACCCAAAAAGCAAAAAAAGAAGGATATTATTTGGGGGAGAGGAGCCCATGGAGCCCATAGCAAAACTTGCTATGGATACATACTGCTCTGCTCTAGTAAATTACTCTGAACCCCAAACCACCATGGGCAAGAAGAAAAGGCCAGGTGGTAGGTAAGGTTAAGCCCAGTGACACAGCAGCATTGAGATCAGGCAGCAAGGGTTCCAGAAGCCTGCCATGCAAATACATTAGCCAGGAGAGAAAAATGTAGACTGCTCTCACTCTATTTAAACAACACTGAAAAAAATTTCTGGGAATAGATAGTGACTCTATATTCTGAACCAAGAAGGGGAAAAAAAAAAAAGATTCTCCACAGTCAACAAGTACTAATGACAGCCATCTGGACGAAAACGTGAATGACAGTAGAAATCCCATAGAATATTTTATTCCTAACGCCATTTACGGACTGTGGTGGAGGCACAGTTTTCTGCTTTCATGTAGACTCACCTGGGGAGAGGTAATCAATCCCTTACCCCCAATGAATCTAATACCAGGTAAAAGGAAGTCTAATGGACCACGGATACTATAAACTTATGCCTAACTTAAATTACTTCCTGTTCCCCCAAATACATTTGATAATCATTCTTTCATTTTTCTCATAAAACTGTAAGTTTTTTTGTGAAACATAGGACTAATATCCATAGCCTTTTCAGTGCACAATAAAACAAACAGATCATAAAAACAATCATAAAAATGCCAGCAATTTTAAGCAGCTGATACAGGTAATAAATTTAAAGGCCAGCTCTCTGGCTCTCCCAACATTTTTTCTGTGCGTTGTCAACTCTAAGGGTTGCAACACACCCTGAAACTTGGGTTTTAGAAACAGAAGCTCAGTGACGACCTTAATTATTCTTACAGTTTAAAATGAGGGGGGGAGGGGCGGGGCTGGGGGAGGGAGGGCTCATGATGGATTGGTACAATGGGGAAGGAAGGCAGGAGGCAAACAGAAAAGCAAGATGATTGTTCTTTCCCCCTCCTTTCTGTCAACTGGTAGGTTTGGAGCCCGACATGAAATGAGACATGAATGTTTGTGATTAGAAGATTCTAACATACCATTACTTCATAATCATGGCCCAATATGTTTTCCCATCTGGATTTCAGCTCATTTTCTGGAGTGTCTGGGACTCTTTCTGGATTGAAACAAAATTAAAAAAATTTGAAGCTACTGTGAGCCAAACACACTTCACTAGTAAATTCTTCAATAACAGCTTAGTTTCTGCAAGTAAAAGGGAAATGAATGAAAAGGAAAATGCATTAACTTCGATCGACCAGGTAAAGTAAATCAGAGACGACTTACAAGACTAATGTACAATGTCAGGGCCAGCTGTTTCCAAATTATGATGGGGCTTTTGTTGTTAAAAAGAATTTGAAAGGGAAGAGGAAATGGTAACTTATAAGTGAAATTTGAATTATGTACCGCTTACATGTAAGCAATCTGGAGTTCACATATAAAATTGATCTGGCATTGCTTTATAATATGTTAGGACAAACAAGGATCTAATGTAAATGCTAATAATCATTTCAAAGTAGTCCCTTCCATTTACCTTAAAGAAAAGTAAAAGCTTAACAAGATATCTTTACTATTAATAAGCAAAGTATGACTTTTACTAAGCAGATATTATAAAGGCTTGTTTGATTTAATTCTATCAGTGAGTTGCCTGAATTCTAATATAATAATAGAAACTTTAGGCATTTGAACTATTGTAACTACTTAGTAATTTCTTTTTTTGTCTTTTCTTTGTTGTTGTTGTTGTTTTGTTTTGTTTTGGGGTCATACCCTATTGTGCTCAGAGCTTACTCCAGGCCGTGCTCAGGGACCATATGGGATGCTGGGATTTGAACCTGGTTCAGCTGCATGCAGGCAAGCACCTTCACCATGCTACTATCTCTCTGGTCCTATAAGTAAGATGATTTTAAAGAGTTAAGAGAGATCTAAGTGTCCTGTCCATGCCCCATAAAATCTCAGCCAGCTCAGTGCACAATTCATAGACTGAATAGTGCCTAATGGGCAAAAGTCAAAGCTCCAAAACTCTCACTTCCACTTCTGTCCATAATAGTAGCAGAAAATAAATAGACTTCTATATTTTTTAACTGTCAATTTGAAAGGAAAATTCTCTCTAGACCTAGAGTGGATAAGTTACAGAATAGCTCTATCACCACTGATACAGCCATCTGCCTGAAATCAAACGCAACTTGCAGTATCAGCTCTTCCAGGCTCATCTTGGGTGCATATAATGCTTAATTGAATAAAACAAATCATTAAGTAAAACAGGCTCACCTCAGAAATCAGGAACTAGGACTAATGAACACTAAAGAATTTAAATGACTAGATTTACAAAAGAATATCCATGAAATAACTATATAAACTGTCAGGCTAGATCACAGTCAACGGATAACCTAAGATCCAATTAAAAACAGAATATCTTTTTTTGGTGAGCTCTGCAACTTCGCACCTACTCCTGATGACATTTTCATAAGAAATTGAATTCTATCATCGTGAAAGTTTAACCTCTTCCAGGAAGCAGCTCCTTATTTGGTAAGGGAAACTGAAGAAAATATACAATATATTGTTTTCCTGTGAGCTTTAAAACATACCACGTAGGTGGAGAGGTAACAGGGGTTAAGGCGTTATCTTACATAAATGCCAACCCTGGTTCATCCCTGGTACAGCATAGGGTCCCCAAGAACCATCATTAATGAACCCTAAGCAGAGCCAGGGATAGCCACTAAACACTACTGGTGTGGCACACACACACACCACACACACACACACACACACACACACACACACACACAAAGAACACATGATAGTTGAGGATGATATTTCACACATAAACAACGTTGTTTCACACATGAAACAACGTTGGCTTTCCATCCACTATGGGGGCAGGGGGCTGGAGTGATAGCACAGCAGTAGGGCGTTCGCCTTGCATGCCGCCAACCCAGGTTGGATTCCTCTGTCCCTCTCAGAGAGCCCGGCAACCTACCAAGACTATCTCGCTATGATGTATTCGATATGCCAAAAACAGTAACAAGAAGTCTCACAATGGAGACATGACTGGTGCCCACTCGAGCAAATCCATGAGCAATGGGATGACAGTGACAGTGACAGTGACACTTTTAGGGGGAGGCCTCCAAGGTGGGGCTACTTGAGCCCTGTGGGGCCAGGAACTACCAGGACCATCTCAGTGGTGCTCAGGAGTATCCAGGGCCACACCACACAATGCTTCTGGGTCTCTAGGACTATCCCCAGCCACACGGTGCCAGGGAAGAAACCCAGGTTGGATGCATGCCTTGCTCTCAACCCCGGTGCTAGCTCCACGGCACTTAATCATATTATTTTCATTATCCTTCTACAGGATAATGAAAGCAGCCATGAGTTAGAAAGTATAACACGTGGGGCTAGAGTGACAGCACAGCAGGTAGGGCATTTGCCTTGTACTCGGCTGATCCGGGTTCGATTCCCAGCATCCCATATGGTCCCCTGAGCACCACCAGGGATAATTCCTGAGTGCAGAGCCAGGAGTGAACCCTGTGCAGGTGTGACCCAAAAAGCAAAAAAAAAAAAAAAAAAGTATAACACAAAGGCTAAATACCAAAAAAGAAGAAATTAACTTGTTTTCAGCAGTTCAATAAAATCTTCACAAAAATAATCCCCCCCACAATGAATAACATGAGGAGCTAAAATAATTATTTAACGGCAAAAAGAAAAAGAGCTAATTTCATAGTAGTTGGAAGATTTTTATCTAACTTGTATGCTTAAATAACATATCGAAAAGAATAGCGAGATATACATTATGAATTTTTATAATGAAGAGGAAACACTATTAAATGTAGGGATAGTTATGCATGTATAGTTGTATCGCTGATCATACACCAACTTAAGTATGCTGCAATTACAGAGGTGGACAGGACTGAGAAATGGTCACCACATCTGAATAAAAGTGAAATCAAAATTCATATGATTAAAAAAGGGGTAAGCCACAGCATGCTCGGTTCCGAACTGCCATAAGTGTTAAGATGTTGATGATCTTAAGAATATCTTATTTTTTATATCTGCCAGGGGTCTGGGACACTTTGTTTGTGGGGGTGAGGTAACTGTGTACATCAAAACCATAATCATCAGGGCTGAATCAATAGTACAGCGGGTAGGGTGTTTGCCTTGCATCCCCATATGATCCCAGCATCCCATATGGTCCCCGGGGCACCACCAGGAGCAATTCCTGAGTGCAGAGCCAGGAGTAACCCCTGTGCATCGCTGGGTGTGAACTCCCCCTCACAAAAAAAAAAAACCCATGAGCATCACTGTCCATATGGACTTATGACCATAAGTTGGTACTGTAATCATGTGACCCAAACTATAACAATGCATTCTTTTGCGTGAGTTTGCCAAGGGTATTTAGAGGGGGTGGGGGTGTTTGAAGGAGGGGGATGCTGACACTGGTGGTGTGTGTGGAGTCGGTACACTGTAAGCCCGAAACTCCATTACTAACCGGATTGCAAATCACTATTCCTAAGTCAAAACTAAAGATGCAAAAATACTTACTGTATTCCGCATGTCACATTAACTCCAAAGAGCAAACTTGGTTCACAGATAGGAAAGTTAAGATTACTTAGAAGGCTTTATGTTTGATGCTTGGTGCCTACCTGGTTTCTCTACTACAGGTGCACTGTCCACGTTCTGATTATCCATCTTCTCTTCCATTTCTTCTTCCTCCTCCCCGTCCAGAGTAGTTTCTGTCTCCACTGCTCCAGTTAGAAAGAGGGTAGGTGTTTTCGGAGGTTCTGCAGCAATTCCTACAATGAGAATTGTAGAATTGAGGGTGTTTGCTTTGCATCCAAAGCAAATGGATTGGCTTGACAGGAACAGAGCTCCTCATATTTGAAGGAACTTGTTCCATTGCTGCTCTCCCATTGTACAATTCCCTCACAACATCTCTGGTCATGAACACGGGGTTCCTTTATTTAAAATGCCAGCTGGGGGCCTTCGGGATAGTACAAGGGTTAAGGTGCTTGCCTTGCATCAACCCTGGTTCCATCCCTGGCACCGCCTGTAGTCCCCCCATGGACCATCAGGGGGCACTCCTGAGCCCTGAGTGAGGAATAGGCCCTGAGCACTTCGAGCTTGCTCCCCAGACCTTCACATGAGACTTTTAAACTACATAGGATATGTTTTCCTTCGCATTCTGCATTCTCTAGATCGATAATTGCTGGAGTCCATTAAACTCAAAAGAAATGCTGACCAGAAGCTGCTAGGGTTGCTGGGGAGAAAATTATACTCCAGTACATGGCGTGCTTAATTTGAGGCAAATAGTAGACACAAGGTAGAGAAACCGTCTAAAAGAATAGAAAGGAGGAAAAGACAGTAGAATTTAGAATCGTAGAGAAAGTTCTTGCATTAGAGTTAGAAGTTACTCAGCTTGGTGCAGTAAAATTAGATGCCGACTGTACCAGAGGCACGCATGGGCAGAGGTTAATGCACCTGGCATTATGAACACACATATCGCAGGAGACTATGATGTAGTATGATAAGTGGGTAAACACCATCGTTTCTCAACTGCATCTGTGGGCCACCAGGATATTCCAAGGGGGTCACATGTGAAAACTGCACAAAGAGGGGCTATGTCAGGAGACTAGGATGGGATGGGGAAGGGCCACAGGAAGAAAACGAGGTTGAGATGGTTCTCCCAATGGGAAAAGACTGGAGGAGCCCTTCAGAAGGGCTGTTAAGGCAAGTGGGAAGGACACCCGAACCACAGAAAGAAGGTACAGAGTTAAACCAAACCTGCCCCTACACAAATTTTAAAAGTAGGCATGCCCAGTGAAGAATTGCCAACTTGCAGATGCCATGTTTCATTTGATAGAGTCAACTGAAGCTCTCTAACCATCACTGTCACTGTCATCCCATTGCTCATTGATTTGCTCAAGTGGGCACCAGTAACGTCTCCATCGTGAGACTTGTTGTTACTGTTTTTGGCAGATCGAATATGCCATGGGTAGCTTGCCAGACTCTGCCATGCAGGCGAGATACTCTCGGTAGCTTGTCTGCTCTCCGAGACGAGTGGAGGAATCGAACCCGGTTCAGACATGTGCAAGGCAAACACCCTACCTGGACTGGAGCAATAGCATAGCGGGTAGGGTGTTTGCCTTGCATGTGGCTGACCCGGGTTCGATTCCCAGCATCCCATATCGTCCCCCAAGCACCGCCAGGAGTAATTCCTGAGTGCAGAGCCAGGAGTAACCCCTCTACATTGCCGATGTGATCCTAAAAAGAAATGTATATATATATATTATATGTGAGCTAATGCCTTAATTTTTCTCCTTTCTTGCTGATTTGTTTGGGCTATTTCAGGTCTTTTAGAGTCCCATACATGTTTTGACGTGTCTTTTTTCAATGAAGAAATTTCTATTCATCCTTTAAAATAAACCATTCTATTGATATAAATATTTATGAAACCTTTTAAGGTCAAGCCAGCACTTGTACAATTTGTAACTATTTAGGCCATTCAATTTATTTCATTAATTAATTTTTACTTATTTATCTACTTATTTTTGGCGAAGCAAGATGGTTTTTATTGTAACTCATTTAGAAAGACGTGAGGGGAGAGAAAGAGAGAAGTACGTGTTCAAGAGAGAACATGGGCTTCTCCAGAGAGGAAACTCACAAGCAAACGAACACAGAGACAAGGAAATGAGATCCAAGTTCAAGGGAGAACACAGGCTTGGAGAACAAGCCTATTTGGGCCATTTTAAATGTCACACGTACTATGTAGTTGACAAGGCAGTTGGCTCACAGCAGCACGTCCACTCTCACATAAAACTTATAAAGTTCCCATTTAAATAAAAATCAGCATCGGTTGAAAGCCAAGTGGTGTGAGCTTATTATAGCTTCGGAGAAGGGGAACAATGAATTTATCCTATGGCACAAACTTATTTCTTACTCACTACTCATATCACTAGTCATTCATTTCAAATTTAACAGGTAGTCACATGACTGTCAAATGCTGTTGACCTCTTTATAAGTTGCTAATTAAAATTTGCTTTGTATTCTGTTAGGTATTCGTGCTGGAATTAAACTCTCCCATTGAGATCACCAAAATCACAAGTATAATTTTATAAGTAAAAATGGGCTCGATAAAAATCAATGTTTCATTTTCTCTTGTTATAATTCAAAAAAGCAAATCAAGAAATGAGGATATCAGAAATAATCGTTAAAGGTGAAATGAAAACTGACGCTTTCAACATGTCAAAGCATTAGACAAAGAGAGCCCCTGGAACAAAAGGTGTCAAAACTGCATCACATGTGAGTAATGAAATTGGGAATCTTTAGGGCCAAGTGATCTCTATCCTCAGGCAGAGAAGCTCTGAGGGCTTGACGTGTGTCAGGATCCCTGATGGAGCATTTGGACGGGCGTACTGTAAGAGAGGCAAAGGAAAAGTTCCCTATGTGTTCATGAGCTGGTTCTTTTCTCCATCAATATATCACAAAATGGGCAGTTTCTATTGCCCGGATCCACAGAGCAACTTCTATCAGTGAGCCATTCTTCCAAAGGTCCACCAGCTGGAAAGCAGGCAGAGGGTCAAAGAGATTAATTACCTCTCTTCTCGGACTGTTCAGGAGGAGGAGCAGAAGATGGAGCCTTCCTTCGGACCAGCGTGAGGTGGACCACTTGCCCTGCGTTGCGTAAAACTTCGACAACATCCTGGTTGGAGAAGCCCTGAATATTCACACCATCAACCTAAAACATTTAGACACGATTACAAAAGACATTTCAAGTTAGCTACTAGTATTAATTCTGGAAAGGCAGAATACAATGAAGCAATTCATTTATCCTCCAATAATTTATAATCTCTAAGAAAGTATTCTAAAATAAGAATGCAAAACTACTGGTAAAAGAAACTCATAAGACTTCCTGAAGACCCAGTAATCAGATTCAAACTGGAGCTCCTACATCACGTATTTTAGGAAACAGTCTCAGAGAAATAAGGAAATTATTCTCTAATGCTATTAGAAATTCAAAGTGCTATAAAAGATGATCAATGGTCATACAGAGCTCTGAAGAAAGATTCATAGAATCCATTATTATCAAAATTGAAGAAGTCATCCAATCCTTCATCTCTTTATCTTAGCACTTTGTGCCATTTTGCAAAAAAAAAAAAATACACCTACCTGCCTCCATTAGCTCTTCTCAAGTTCTGAAAAAGTTTCTAAAGAAAGAAGTCTAACTAATTTAGTCTAGCTAGTCAAGCCATTGCTTTAGCTTTCCTTGTATTTTCTCCAAAGCTACTACTGCTACTGTTTATCTCTAAACTCTGTAAATCACAAGACATTTCCTGTGCCCAGTTATGTAAGAGTGATGGAAGGGCACAGCCATTCAATCTGTAAAACAAATCTGAAGATTCTAATTACGCCAACACTTGTTTTGGTACAACTCAATAAGTGGAGAGTCATTTATCTTAAAGGGAGGAAAGACTGACCTGATATGGTAAAGGAGATAATCACATTCTCAAATATATCAAATGTCTCCATTTTCTTTCTTTTTTTTTTTTATTTTATTGGATCACCGTGACATAGTTATAAGCTTTCATGTTTGGGTCACAAGCATACAATGATCAAACACCCATCCCTCCACCAGTGCACATTCCCCACCACCAATATCCCCGGTATACCCACCCTTTCTCACCCTCCCCCTGCCTCCATGGCAGACAATATTCCCCATACTCTCTCTCTACTTTTGAGCATTATGGCTTGCAACACAGACACCGAGAGGTCATCATGTTTGGTCCATTATCTACTTTCAGCACACATCTCCCATTCCAACTGATTCCTCCAGCCATCATTTTCTTAGTGATTCTTTCTCTATTTCACCTGCCTTATCCCCTCTGCTCATGAAGCAGTATCCAGCTATGGGGCAATCCTCCTGGCCCTAGTGTCTACTGTCCTGGGGTATCCGCCTCATGTTAAAGAAACTTAGGTACATCTACACAATAGAATACTATGCAGCTGTTAGGAGAGAGGAAGTCATGAAATTTGCTTATAAATGAATAGACATGGAGAGTATCATGCTAAGTGAAATGAGAGGGGCAGACATAGAAGGACTGCACTCATTTGCGGAGTATAAAATTTTCTATGTTCTTAAAATACATTTAGTTGAAGGCCAGAGAAATAGTACAGGGGCTAAGTCACTCGCCTTGCATGTGGCTGACCCCAGTTCCATGCTTGGCACTGCAGATGGTTCCTCAAACACTGTCAGGGATGGCTGCTGAGTTCAGAGCCAGGAATGGCCCTGAGCACCTCCAGACATGATCCATCACCCCTGCCCAACCCTGCCCCCACCAAATCATCTGTCAGTAGAAAAACTAATTTCACAAAGAGCATTTTGGATGAGATACCAGATCATGTATTAATTAAATGTAAAGTGAATGAGTTCAGATAACAAAAAGAGGTGCTGAAAAAGTGTTTTCTAGAAGAAAGTGACATACACCTTTCAAATAAATATGTGCATATATTAAATATGACATATGTCAATATATGTAAATAGCATACATATTCTTCTCCTGCCAATCAATTAGTAACTTTTCTTCACTGATAGTGAAGGGAAAACAGGACTGCTACACCCAAACTAGTGAAATTTCACTATACCAAGAAACAAAGCTTTTAAAGGGGCCAGAGAGATAGCTCAATAGGCTGGAGTATATGCTCTGCATTGCAAGAGGATACATCCAATTTCCAACACCACATGGTCCCCTGAGCACTGCTAGGAGCAACCCTCACCTTCCTCTTTCCAAACCCTACCCTTTCCCCACCAACATTGAACTGGGATTAGTTGTAAAAATCCTCAAGAGACTACTACTGTCCTGGGGTGTTAGTAGAGACAAGGGCCAGAAAGATTGCCCCACAGTTGGAAGCCTGCCTTATGAGCTGGGGGAGAAGGCAGCTGGGATATAGAGAAGGGATTACAAAGTCAATGATGGTTAAGGGATAGTTCAGGATGGAAGATGTGTGCTGAAAGTAGATAAAGGTCCAAATATGATGCCCTCTCAATATTTGGATTGCAAACCATAATGCCCATATGTAGAGAGAGTAACAGGCAGAGAGAGAGAGAGAAAGAGGCATTGTCTGCCATAGAAGCAGGGGGAAGGGTGGCGAGGGGAGGGGCAGGAGGGACACTAGGGACATTGGTGGTAGAAAATGCGCACTGGTGGAGGAATGGGCGTTTGATCACTGTATGACTGAAACTCAAATATAAAAATTTTGTAACTGTAGCTCATGGCGATTCAACTTTAAAAAAAAAGAAGAAGTAAAAGAGACTCTATATGTAAGTCATTTCCCTCTCATACATAAATATTGTAATAAAGACATTTCCCCTCTCAACTAGGTTCCATTCTAAAATAGAGGGTGGTTACTTACAGCAATTATCTTGTCATTTGTTTGAATTTGGCCATTGTAATATGCAGCACTGCCAGGTATTATACTTTTCACATAAATCCCTGAAGCTTCCCCTAAGGTGCACAGAACATAAGGAAAAAGAAAGAAAGCTCTAATTAGGCCTTGATTGCAAAATTCATATCAAGAGGTTAATCAGCTACAGCCTTGACAAATACTATTTCGAACATGAGCAGAGAAATTGATGGACTATTTCAAACTGTCACCATCACAAGCCACCTGAATTCCAAGTGATTTGACGGATGACTACTCTTCTGGAAAAAATAATCAGTGATGGAAACTTGATAAAAAGCATGGGTGCGGAAGGTGGAATCCAAAGAGCGGAGCTAAACCAGGCCCTTTTTCCTGGTCATCTCCCTTCTCACCGCTGACTTGGCGGAAGCTCTCATCATCTTTATCCAAACTATGACTAGACTCTTAGCAAGTCTTTCTGCTGTATTTAATTCACTGCTCATGTGAGGCACCCAAATACGTGAGTGGGTCTTGAAAAGCAAGCTAACTCAGCCACCTGAAATCACCTTTGTTTTTCAAATTAAAACATTTACACTGAAATGAACTTAAAAAGCACACTTTTTAAAATAATTACAATTCAGGGAAATAACCAAGGGAAAATACCGAGATGGGAAATTGAAAAAAAGAAACTGTAATTGCAGGATTCTACATTTCTATTTACTAATTTAAAAAAATGTAAGAATGGAGCTGGAGTGATAATTCAGCAGGTAGTGCATTTACCTTGCATGCAGCCAACCCAGGTTTGATCCCTGGCACTCTATTTGGTCCCCGTAGCACAGACAGGAGAGACCCCTGAGTTTAGAGCCAGAGGTAAGACCTCAGTACTGTCAAGTGTGACTCAGAAAACAAATCAAAAAGAAAAGTAAAATATCTCTGGTATAAAAAATAGCACTGGATTCCCAGTGCCTACACATGGAACACTAAATCCCATCAGTACCATTCACGATAACCATAATCTCCCCAGACATTTCACTTCACTTCGCTGTCATACTTTCAAAAAGACAAAGGTTAACACATGAGATTCTTTCTTTTCTTTTTTTTTCACTTTATTTTGTTTCGTTTTTGGACCACATCCAGCAGTGCTCAGTACTTACTCCTGGCTCTGTGCTTTTGGATCACTCTTGGAGGGCTCTGGGGCCCATATGAGATGCTGGGAATTGAACCCGGGCCGGTCGTACGCAAAGTAAACACCCTCCCTGCTGTACTATTGCTCCAGCTCTTGAGAGTCTTGCTCTTCCACCAAAGACCAATTTTATTTTTATTCCCTTATTTAATTTGATTTCTTTTATCCCAGTCAATCTTGTTTCTATCAAACCCTTTTCCACCCATGATTAGCACAAACATTTCTTTCTTTGTGAATTCTCTACTTCCCTCTGTCAAACTGAATCCACTGTATGAAAGATTGTTGCTTGTCTCTCTGCAAAATCGTTTCACTTATCCTTTGAAAATATGTAAAGAGGGGCCAGAGAGATTGCACAGCAGGTAAGGTTGTTGCCTTGCACACAAATGATTCAGGTTCAATCCTAACACCACATATAGTCCACTAAGTCCCCGAGCACAGAGCCAGGAGCAAGCCCTGAGCACTGCTGGGTGTTGCCCAAAAACAAAAACAACAACAACAAAAATGTGAGGAATTAAATGTTTGCCTCCTGGAATTATATTAAATTTTCTACCCTTTCCAGGAACAAAGAAAAAAATCTGTCAAAAGTCCAGTGGATAGAATAAAGTGAAAAACTCTTCAAAAAAGTATTACCAAAAAGCATAGCTACATTATTATTATTATTAATTTTGGGGCCACACCCAGCCAAGTTCAGGGCTTACCTCTGGCTCTGCACTCAAGAAATCACATGCGAGCGCCCGGGACTGAACATAGGTCATGCATATGCAAGGCAAGTGCCCTACCTGCTGCACTACCTTTCCAGTCTGCACATGTACTTTCTGTTCAAGTTTAGGGATTTACCACAGCCCGCTACTTGCTCCCCAAAACTTCTTTTGAATCTCAAGAAGTGAAATAATTTTTTATTCAGCAGCAGCAGCATCAAATTTTCTAGTCTGTTATTCATTTTCAGTTTGCTGTGCATATATATTATTAGGTTTACAAGAAGACCTTGAAAACTTAATATGATAAAAGTTCATAAGGCACAAAGTTAGGAACTTTGCCATAATTTCTCCAACCAGACAGCATACTAACAGCTACTCAATATAGCTTCTGCAACATTATTATACAATCCATACTTAGTTCTTTTGGAACTCATTTAAATTCTGAACCTAAAAAAGGTGACACTTAGAAAAACCTAAAGGGTGGAAAACAGTTATTTCATTAGGCTAAAATAGCACAAGGTGGTGGTCTGACATGAATTTCATTCAGGACTTTGAATATATTAGCACACTAAATCCTTCCACCTGCTCTAAGTATGCAAAATAATAATTTTTAATAAAAAAATTAACTCCTGAATCTTGTTACTTTTTAAACATCAGAAAATTACAGTAGTGAATTTCTGTGCTGCTAGCAAATATTTGTAAAAAGCATTTACGGTTCTTTAAGACTCTTCTAATAAAAATAGAGTCTTTTTGTGAGTTTACCAAGGCTTTGAAAGTAGCGAGGAGCATTATTCTGAGCACAAGAACCATGCCTGTATTCTTTCACTGTATTCCCTTTACATAAAAGTTGTCATTGAAGGGCACAGAGCGATACAGCAGGTAGGATATTTGCCTTGCATGCTGCCCACTGGATTCTATCTCCAGCATCCCATATGGTCCCCCCTCTAGGGGGCGCTCACACTCCCGCTTCGAAGCTGGCACGCGTGTTCTTTAGTTGTGCCCCGCAACCTGTAAACTAACTGGAGGAGGTGTGCACTCCTGCCCTTGGTGCTCGCATCTCTGCAGCCACAGTGCTCGCACACATGAATACTATGCAGCCAAAAACCATTTCCGGCGCTGAAAATCCATTTCCGGTGCAGCAGTGTCTGGCAACAATGCCACCAGGCATGCTGGAATGATGCTCAGCACAGGTGGAGGTGCTTGGAATGGAATTTATGAGCTCCTGTTTAAGCTCTGCAAGTCAAAGCTTGTGAGGCAGGAACTTTAGCCGAGGCCATTCCTGGTCTCCGTAAGCATAACATCTTTTTACCTTTTTTTGCAGTTTACAATATCAAATACATGTAGAAATTATTTTACTGTATCACACGTAGGACATCAGAGTAAGGAAACCACAAAATTCAAAATAGGTCTATTTTAGACATAGAAGAGATGCGATTTAGATATTATTCACTGAGTTGAAACAGTTAAAATTCCTTAGTCGATAACTATCAAGGCAGCTATAAAACTAGTGAGATAAGACAGTGGCTTTCTAAGCATTGAAAAGTAACTGGTTACTATTAAAGATTCATGGTTTTATTGTTCAATGTTTAAATTAAAATCTGCAGACATTTAATTTTCTGTCAAGAAACCTTAACTTCCTTTGCAATTATTTCCGAATATAAAGTAGAAACGACTCATTTACCTGTATGAGAGTTTCCAATATAGCCTACAATTCTAATTCCAAGACTTTGTCCATCCTTTTTAATGAGTTCAACATCATAAGTTTCAGAAAGAGTAAAATCATCCTAAAGAAAAAATAATTTTCGTTATATATCATGTTTCATTTCGTAACTGTGTATAGATAGCTATGTATGGTTGGAAATCAAGACGTTTTCTCAGCACCTGTAAAAATGCAGAATGTTAAGATGGTCCTGACTGTTGACCCTGGTACTATTCTGGTGTTTATGTTATGTGATGCGGCAAAAGGAACATGATCCAGGTGGTTCTGATCTCACCCTTCAAAGGCAGAGTTTTCTTCTGCTGTTGGCAGAATGGTAAGTGAAAAAGATTTGAAGCACACAACAGACCAGGTTTGTGGCTGGAAGGAGTGGGGCCAATGAGGGTGAATTAGAGCAGGCCTTTAGAAGCTGAAAGAAGTACTTAGCCGACAGCTGAAAAAAGAAGACACTCCAGTCTAAACTTCAACAGTGCTGGGAATTGTAGTCTGTCAACAATCTAAATGCACTTAGAAACAGACTAGCCTGGAAGCATACAGATACAGGCCCATTATGGGCTGCCATCTTGATTCTGCTTTTAAAAGTATCTAGAGTTCATGAGATAGTACAGTGGACAGGGCACTCGCCTTGCATATAGCCAACAGAAGGCACCACGTTTGGTCCCCTGAACACACTGCAGGCATGATCCCTGAGAACTACAAAGGATGGTGCAAAAAACAAAATAATCTGAGCATGGAGTCCAGTCGAGCCCACCCATACTTATAACCTAATTCTGTTCTGGGGAGGCGGGGAGAAAGAACTCTGGACTAACACGGGGTTTTGTTCAAGCTACTAAGTTGATGGCGATCTGTTATACAATGATAGAAAGTGAATATCGTCACATAAATATAAAACCTCTCAGGTTAAGTGTGTATCTGGAAGAATTACACATAAAGAAAATTATGGAGCAATAGCACAGCGGATAGGGCGTTTGGCTTGCACGAGGCTGAGCCAGGTTCGATTCCCAGCACCCCATATGGTCCCCTGAGCACCGCCAGGGGTAATTCCTGAGTGCATGAGCCAGGAGTAACCCCTGTGCATCGCCGTGTGTGACCCAAAAAGAAAGGTAGGTACAATGATTGTGAATAATGATTTGGACAAACCACACTGAACTAAAACTTATTTTCCTTACTTGTATTCTAATTTAAGATATTTTTGTAAAAGATAAGGGTGTCTAGAAATGTAGCGCCCTGCTTTCAATTCAGAACACTAACATTAGAGAGTACATGGATGACTTCTCATCATGCTGTAGCCACTGCCCCTCACTACAAAATAGAAGGTTCCAGAGTCCTGGGATAACGGATAGAAAAGAAAATGGTTGTACAACAGTTTTAGAGAAGAAAACAAAAATGATTCTGATATTTCAGAAGAAAACATCCACTCAGTCTAGGACCATATCACCCCGACCTCGCCCTATCTCCTCTGATCTCGGAAGCTAAGCGGGGTTGGTTAGTACTTGGATGGGAGAAAACACCCACTCGTAGGGATCTGAGCAGGGAAAAGCAAACAAATTCTAGAAGATACTGAACAGCCCTACAGATTCAGATGAAGAGGAACAGTAGTGTTTACCCAACTCACAATAACTTCTCTTTTCTTTTTTCTTCCTTCTGACCCCTCCTTTGGAAAAGTATTTCCTCTTATCTCTTGAATCCAGAGCCCTTGAGAAAGTTGAAAAGCATATGAAATGGACCACAGCGGGGATGGATTCAAAAAGCAGCACTGGAAAGTTACTCTGTCTCTGTCCTTGTCTGAGTTCTTTGGGTGTCTTCTACTCATTTACTAACATCTTATCTCGACAGAGAGAAGTCCTATCCTGCATAATTACAGAGAATTCCAACAAATTGGATAATAGTAGGTGTTTGACAATGATTGTACTGCAGCACTGTTGTTCTGTTGTTCATCGATTTGCTTGAATGGGCATCAGTAACGTCTCCATTGTGAGACTTGTTACTGTTTTCAGCATATCAAATACACCACGGGGAGCTTGCTAGGTTCTGCCGTGTGGGCGGGATACTCTTGGTAGCTTGCTGGGCTCTCTGAGAGGGACGGAGGAATTGAACCCGGGTTGGCCGTGTGCAAGGCAAATGCCCTACCGGCTATGCTATCATTCCAGGTTATCCAATGATAACCGGGGATGATCTTAATGATTGTTATCAATAATAGTCATGGTCTCTATTCTATTTGGCCACTTTATTCTAAATCACTGGCAAGTCTCTCAAACATGGGCGATATTTGCTGTCTCCCCTCCCGCCTGGACTTCTCCTCACCAGCTGGTGGACTAGAAATGGTCAGTAGTAGCCTTCTCCACATTAGAGATGAGTAGCTGAGACACAAGGACTGACCCAGGGTTTAGCGTCAATCCAAAAGAAAGAAAAATGGGTCTCCTTGTTCTAAAGGGAAACTCCTCACGTCCCTCATGGGACCGAGTGATCGATGCCACAAATCTTTTAAGTGACTCAGTCCACCAAGTTCAACCCAAGTTGTTCCATGGAAGAAGACCCATTCTCACTTTGTCAGAACAAGAGTCTGGGGTATTTCTGTGCATGGTGCCACACCAGGCTTTGATTTAAAATAAAAGGATGGTTCTCATACTCACGAAACTAGAGCTTCTGTGGGCTGCATTCTGCTGAGCAACAGGAAAGGATGTTGGGGTCGGAGGAGTTACAGAAATTTCACCCATGGGGTTTCTGGCCACGAGCATCCTGACTGAATTCCCACAGTTCCTCAGCACTTGGGCGACTTGCTCACTGGTCATTCCCTGCACATTTGTGGAACCGATCTTCAAGATGTGGTCTCCTGTCTGGAGCCGGCCATCCTTTGATTCAAGAAAACAAACAAACAAACAAAATCATTGGGATAAACCAACATCTAATTTCACAAGGTAACAAACAGTTTAGACTCAGACTTGCAGTTCTGGAAAAGTGGCGATCCAAAGGGCCATCTAAAAGTGGGGAGCAGGGCTGGAGAGGCAGCACAGGGACTGAAGCCGCAACACAAAGACAACCCTGGCTCAATCCCTACCACCACATACGGTCTTGGAGCACTGAGCCAGCAATGGCTCCTGAGCACTGCCACCTAGATGTCTCCTCACCAGCTGCTGGGGCCCTCCAAGAAAAAAAAAATCAATAATAAAACAAAAATAGGAAGGAAACACAGCTGATTGTATAAGGTACAGCATGCCACCCATGGGTCCACAAGAGGACAAGCAAAAAATAAATAAGAGTGGAGGAAAGATGAGGGAACGGATGGGGTGAGCACTGCAGTGTGTGTGCTGGGTCTATGGGAAGAAAGGACGTCCATGGGGGAGACAGAGCACGGGAGTGACATTATCTGACTATCTTCGTGCAATATCATGCCGGCTTCTGCAGTGAACACACATTACAGGACACTGAACACTACCAGGTACGGCCCCAAAACTTAAAAAACAAAACAAAACAGCAAAACAAGAATATCTTATCAAAATGTTTATCCTTTACATTCTATTCTCATTTGTAAAATTATTTCATTAATTTTTTTTATTGAGTCACCATGAGATACACACTTACGTGGCCTGCTGTTCATGATCTGGTTTCAGTCATACGATGTTCCAACACCCATCCCTCCACCAGTGTATTTTTCCCACCACCAATGACCCCAGTTTCCCTCCCGTCACTCCCCCTTCCCCTACCTTCTCTACCCCCACCCCCAGCCTGCCTCTATAACAGGCATTTTTCTTCCTCACCCCCCCTCACTCTCGCTCTCTCAGTCTCACTCTCTCTCTCTCTCTCTCTCTCTCTCTCTCTCTCTCCTTTTGAGCATTATGGTTTGCAATACATATACTGAGAAGTTATCATGCTTGATATCATGTTGGAAATGATCACTATGGATAAGAACTGCACGCTGAAGATAGGTAAAGAAACAAACATGATAACATCTCATTTGCTAAATTTTTGAAACAGCACACTCAGCTGCACTTTTCACTAAATTTGTATCGGCAGATTTCTGAATTCTGTTCAGTTTAAATATACTTTTCACATATCATCTCACTCAGAGAATGACTTTTTTTTTTTTTTTTTTTTTTGCTTTTTGGGTCACACCTGGCATTGCTCTTGACTCATGCACTCAGGAATTTCTCCTGGTGGTGCTCAGGGTACCATATGGGATGCTGGGGATCAAACCAAGGTTGGCTGTGTGCAAGGCAAACGCCCTATCCGCTGTGCTATCACTCCAGCCCCGAGAATGACTATTTTAAAATGAGAAAAACTGATTCCAAAAAGCTGCCTGGCTTGACCAGTATCACAAACCTATTAAGTAACTTAGTCCACCAAGGTCAACCCAAGTTGTCCCACTAAAGGCCTGTTCTCACTTAGTCTACTGGAAGATAGATAATGTGACTGTCGCCCGAGTAACCTTAGTAGATGGTAACTCTACCCCTTTCCTGTTCTCAGGTTTAAAAGACTGAAAACGAAAGCTGGAGAGACACAATGTCGGCATGCAGGAGGTCTAGGTATGATCCCCAGAAGCACATGGTCCCCCAAGCACCGCCAGGAGTGACTCTTGAGCACTGAACCAGGAGTAATCCATGAGCATCAGCAGGTATGGCCCCGGAAACCCACAAGCACCATGGGGGTGGCCCGGGTATCTCTGGTAACCCAGAGTCCCAGAAACACCACATACTTGGGCCTCGCATAGAACTTCCGGGCCTTGATGGCTGAGTTAGTTCCCTGGCAGTGGCCCTAGGGACTCCTGACTACCAGCTGGTATAGAGTCAAGGAGAAAATTATTATGGAAAAAGAAATAAAACACTGCTGGATTTCTACTTTAAAGCAAGAAAAAGTTAATGTTATATTTTTATCAGTACTAGAAACTTGAAATAAGCAATGACTTAAGAGGAAATTGGGGACAAGTATGGAGCTCAAGCCTCACGTGTAAGAGGTCCCAAGTTTAATGCATGTGTGTGTGTGCACATGTGTGTGCGCATGTGCATGTGTGTGCATGTGCATGTGTGTGCGTGTGTGTGTGTGTGTGTGAAGAGAGAAAGAGCAACTCAGCAGTCATGATGAAAATAAGGGTCTGTGAAACAATCCTTTCTCGAACAGAATTATGCCCTGAACAGATACTAAAAATAAAGACTCCATTTTTTCATACTTGGCTTGGCCAAAGACGGGCATTTCACCCTAAGTTCATATTTTGTCACTTAGGAGGCACCACATTTTTCCAATTTTATCTCAACTCAATTTAAAATGATGTGGATAATTTGCATCTGTCACTGAAAGTTAAACATTTTCTTCCTCCAAAAAACAGGTGTTCTGTAGAATTCATAAGAGCAAAAACAAGTCATTAGCCAGGTTGACAGGAAAGTCACCAAGTGACAGTCACCTTGCTGAAGTCCAGTGGCCCCAGACAAACACCTCATTCTACTGATATTTTCTATTCAATATTCTCCCTCCACACCCTGCCTCCTGAGGAAGGGAGCTGGAGACGCGATGTCCTTTTTGTTCTTTAACAGAAATCATAAATCAACAATAGCCAATAAATAGCTATGCCGAAATTCAAAGACACCATGTGCTAATCGAATACTGAAATACTAAAGCTTAATCAGCCAAAGGGGGGAAATGATGCACATGGGAAAAGGCAGAGTGGGAGCCTGCAAAATTAAAACAGGTGCCGTAACAAGTGCCTCATTATTACAGTGAGCCGCTAACAAGCATCATTATTTTTGTTGTTTTGGGGGCAATGCCCAGTGGTGCTCAGGGCTTACTCCTGGCGCTTTACTCTCAAGAACCACTCCTAATGGGCTTCAAGGCAACAATCATAGGGGGTGCCGGGTGCCGGTGATCAAACCCTGGTCAGCCTTGCACAATGCAAACACCCTGCCGGCTGTGCCATCTTTCTGGCTCCACAAGCATCATTTTTATAATTTTTATAATTTTTTTTTAATTAGGGGTGGTCGGTGCCATCTTGCCACATTCAACAGAGAACAAGCCGGGCGTTCTGGTGAGCAACACAGCGGGAGAATGCTCCAGACCCAAGACCGGGCCAGCAGCCACCACACCTTCTCCAGATGGAGCCCCGGCAACACTGAGCAGCAACTAACACGGCTCCGGGATGCGGGACTGGGACAACTCCGAACCAAGTGGCCGCTAATGAGGCCGCGCAACCTTTTCTAAAAACTGAAAACATACAATCTTTTAATGGAAAACTAATTATCAAATGCTTCCTTGGTAGTAGAGCTGTCTTTCTTGGAGGGAAACTCCAACAACAATAGTGAGTTTTGTGTTGAAATATGGAACTTAATCAAGGTAAAGAGAAAATGAAGTAAAATTCAACAGTTATACTGTTGGGGGTGGGGAGGCGGGGGCGGGGGGTATACTGGGGTTTTTGGTGGTGGAATATGGGCACTGGTGAAGGGATGGTGTTTGAATATTGCATAACTGAGACATAAACCTGAGAACTTTGTAACTTTCCACATGGTGATTCAATAAAAAATTTTTTTAAAAAATTAGGCGTGGCTTGAAGTCACACTGTGGGGTTCAAGGTTTCTCCTAATTTTGCACTCTGTGGGTACTTCTAGTTTGGTACTCAGGGATTACTCCTGAGGGGTACTCAGGGGACCATATGTGGTACCAGAAGCAGAACTGGGGTGTCAGCCACATGCAAGGTAAGTGCTTTATCCTCTGTACTATCTTTTTGGCCCTAGAATTAGAAAACAAAACAAAAACAAAAGCTAGGGCCAAAGAGATCATTCAAAAGCCTGGAATACTTGATTTATATGCAAAAGACCAAAGTTTGGTCCCCAGAATTCCAAGGCACCTCACCACACCAGGTATGACTCAAAAATTTTTTAAAAATTTGAAAAAAGAAAAAAATATTTTAACAAGTTCTTGGCTAAGTGTATAAAATATAATCTTCTTTTATAGGTATTCTACATATATATATATTACTTTGCATGCTAAATTCTCTGATAGCTGTTGTCAATGAAAATTTAAATTAAAAATATTTGAAAATCTAAAGAAATTCAGTATGCAGGACTAGAGACGGTATAATGGGTGAGATGCACAGAGCCAGGATTAAGACCTGACCAACACCAGGGATGACCCCACCCCAAAATAAAACAGCAACAATAACAGAAAAGAAATTCAGGTTATGAGCTACAAAAGAAATGAAGCTATCTAATTTATTTATGGCTGTGCTCAGGACTAATTCCTGGCTCTTTGCTCAGGAATCACTACTGGCAGGGCTCAGAGTACCACATAGGGTGCTGGGGATCAAACCTGGCTTGCTTTATGCGAGGCAAGAGTTCTATCTGCTGTGCTATCTCTCCAGATCCTCAGATGTATTTCTTTGAATACTAAAAAAATGGCATAAAATATTTCCATAATCCAGAAAAAAATGACCACTCCTTTGGTTCCAGGCTGGTTCTATAATCAATCATTAATCAAAAGCCAACATAGGGGGCTGGAGTGATAGCAGAGTGGGTAGGGCATTTGCCTTGCATGCAGCTGACAAGGGTTCAATTCCCAGCATCCCATTCGGTCCCTGAGCACCGCCAGGAGTAATTCCTGAGTGCATGAGCCAGGAGTAACCCCTGTGCAATGCTGAGTGTGACCCAAAAAAAGCAAAAAAAAAGCCAACATGATATTGACAGCAAAAGATACTATCAAATGAACACTATTTTCTTTGAGGAATTGAAAGAAAATACGATGGAGGCCAGAGAGATAGCTCAGTGGGCTTTGCATGCGGAAAGCCTGATTTGATCCCTAGCACCACATGTGGTCCCATGAGTACAGAGCCAGAGAAGACCCCTAAGCACAAGGCTGGGAATGGCTGTTGGGCACTTCCAGATGTGGGGGAAAAGACAGTATAACAGACGAGGGTATTCGGGGTACCGCCTATAGAGTCACCTCTTGAATTACGGCACATCATTGAAGCAAAGGAACACACAAGGTCGGACCTGAGGAAGGGGACCAGTAAGTCACCATCAGCAGGGTGATGGTTTCTCTGCCATTCCCTGCTTCTGCCCTATTTCCAGCCTCCCTCCTCCCTCTGGGAAAGACTCCATAACTCTGTTGCTCCCAAGCTGGCCTGACTCTGGAACTGGAGCCTCCCCTGGACAGGTGGACATCAGAGAAAGGAACAGATTTTGATTGAATCTGGATAAATGAATCTCAGGAAGGAGACCAAGATTTCAGAGTCAAACATAAGTACATCACCAACTGTCATTTCCTAGCTGTAGAACCCCGGGCTATTTCTTAAATGTTCGCATGTTCATAATCTGAAACAAAATTTACAACTGGTAAAAGGATTACCCACTAACAATGTGTTGCTGTAGATCACTATGTTTAGTGTGAACATTTGCTTCTCCAAAATGACTAGCAGGTAGTCCCCTCCCCGAGTCGTGATGACCTGAAATTGTGACAATCCCTTCCCGTAAAAGAGTAAAAACTCAGACCCAGGCTTTTCCCAACAGAGCCGCAAAGGGATTTATCTGAAACTACGCACTGTATTCTCTTTGTGAAAATTCTTAATGCACATTAGGATATTAAAAGCTCAGAAAACTCTTACAGTAAAGGAACCTATTTGATTTCTTTTAACTTGGTGTTTTCTAAATTTATTTGATTACTCCTTTTGTTTTTTACAATAACTACTCCACTTTGCATCTTGAAAAATGCTACTCCAGCAAATAAGTTTATTGAAATTGCTAAGGGGTTGGGAAGGTTTTAGAAAAAGAGATCAAAATACGGCACAATAGCTCATTCCTTCAGAAACATTTTCAAAAAAAAAATGCTACCTATAAAAATATACTCCTGTGCCACAGATGTCGGTTTTGTTTTGATTCTATTTAATTTAATTTTTTTTTGTAGTACTCTGGCTCTATTCCTAGCTCTGTGCTCAAAAATGACCCCTGGCAGAACTGGGGACCCATATACAATGGGGTTGGTCACATGCAAGGCAAGAGCCTTAACCTCCGGACTCTCTCTCTCTGGAGCCCTGTCACTACCTTGACTGTTGTGACACATAATCTAATGGTTAAACTGTCACTTTGGGGCCGGAGTGATAGGACAGTGGGGAGGGCTTTTGCCTTGCACGCAGACGACCCGAGTTCAATCCCTGGCATCCCATATGATCCCCCGAGCACCACTGGGAGCAATTCCTGAGTGTAGAGCCAGGAGTAACCCCTGAGCATCGTTGGGTATGACCCAAAAAAGCAAAACAAACAAACAAATAAATAAAAACAAACTGTTACTTGGTAGGCTATGGTGCCAGTGACGCTGTCAAATAGCTTAGATTTTATATTATTAAGGTATTTTGTAAATGGGATCAATAACTATGCCAGCAGGCTTTAAGTATTTATTTCCTCTGACAGCATGAATGTGCCCCACCCAATCATTGAAAGACACTAAGGGCAAAAACCAGTTAGTTGGAGAAGTGATTCCACTATATCACTGTACAGACTATAGCAGAAATCCTGCAATCTGCCCCCTACGCAAAGAACAGCCAGTAACATTAGCTCCTATCTGAGTTTTCAGCCCGCTTGTTCTGCCCTACCAATTCTAGAATGACAGTAAACATATTTCAAAATGGATTCAATTATATATATATTATACATGCATAAGTTATTATTTGTCAGTTATTCTTCAAATTTTACCTGGGAACTCAAAGAGCTTTACTTTACATAGTTCTCTTAATCTCAACTGAATTAGAAATTAGCAGGAAAAAATTTTAAATATTTTAATATATTAATACTTGCAATATATTCATGTGCACAAATATTTTTATACATTGCTTATATTTATTCTTAAAGGGTTATATTTTCTAAAACAAAAAATAGCGAGAAGAGTGGTATTTAAAATATTTCTGCAAATCTTTAATGTTTGTCTAAAAAGAAGACAGTTGGATTTTCAAATCTACTTCAACATTCAATATGTTGTGAAATGTTGTTTTGGTTGAGTATATAAAGAAAATCTGGCCTCAATCAGATATATAGTTGGAAAATGGAAGAGTATTTTAACAGCCCTTTCAGCCCATTTTTATTTATTAACAGATCAAAACTTGACAAGTGGTGGTTCCTTTAAGAATCAGCTGTAATGCGAATTAAAACTATATTAATAAACTTGCAAATAGTATTTCATAAATATTTCAACCCTGAATCTTGAAAGGTTCTTTAAATTATATGTCATATTAAGCATTAGTCTTCAGAAAATCCTGAAAGTCAGGAACCAATGCTTAATATGACATATGCAATCCTGAAATAAAACTTAATCACTGTGTCTTCCAATGTTAACATATAAGTGCTTGAAAGATACAATGAGAGGAAATAAAAACCTTCAAAATAGAAATACTAATTAATGAATCTTTTCAATTAAAAAATGTTGACCTTGGAATTGGAGCCATCGTACAGCAGGTGGGGCGTCTGCCTTGCACGCTGCTGACTGAGGTTTGATCCCCAGCACCGTATATGGTCCCCCAACTTGTTGGAAGTGATCCTTGAGCAAAGAGTCAGGAGTGATCTCTGAGCACTGCTGGGTGTGACCCAAAAACAAACAACAATCACAAATATCTATTTATATATTTGTTTTAATATATCATATGATATGTATTTATATATTGTATAAACATCTGGTGGAATTAACAAAAAACAGTCACTCACAGTGGCTTCTCCCCTCCCCACCAGGATGCTGACTTAAGAACTCTTAAAAAATCAAGCAGAGTGAAGGTATTTTGTCAAGACTTTACGAGGGACAAGACATTTTTAGCTCTCTTTAAATTCTAGTTAGGGTATGTATGTACACAAGTCTCAACCTTTAGCAACATGTTAGTGATCTCTTAAAGAAGGGCTTAATGCAACAGTGCAATGCAATGCTCAGTGAAATGCAACACTCTTCACACTCTTTCCTCTAAGGAAACTTTTTTGTAGCATTTTTAAGCAGTTTTTCATAACAAACAATACAAAATATATTATTTTGGTCCTGCTTTGGGGCAGGGGTTGGGGTTCTTCAGGATGGAAACATCGGAACTATGGTGCTGGGAAGGTGTAACGGTGGTGGGATTTGTGTTTGAATATTAAATGTAATCAAATATCATGAACTACTTTATAAAATTTAAAAAAATTAATTCTAGTTATGGAATGATATATATCCTAGAACCCATGGTATGAAATTACATTTCAAGGCCTATCATTTCAATTGCACAAAATCAAAATGAAAATGAAATACAAGGTCAAACTTACTCGGTCTGCTAGTCCTCCAGGCACGATCGTCCTCACAACCACACCAGTTGACTTCCCCCCAACTATTCCAAAACCTAATCCGGAGCCGTCATTAACAAGCTCAACATCTTCAATATGGCCCCAGTGAACCTATAAATTTGCGACAAGAGCCAAGGGTTAGTAGAACACAGACATTCTCAGCACCACATTGGTATTGCTAAAACGACACAGTACAAAGGGAACAGTCACACTATTCATTGAGATACTTTCTGAAGGTGAAGAGAACTATAAAGATGATTGTGTGGCCCCTGTCTTCAAGGACATTATAAAGCAGTCAGGAGAAAAATGACAACAGAAATAACGAAATACCAGAAAGAATCATGACAGACTACAAACCCGAAGCTTTCTGGGACAAATCCATGCCCAACCGCTAGCTCCGTGCACGGGACATGGTGGCAACCAATGGAAGAGAGATCCACAGAATATTATAAAGCCAAGAAAAAGGAACATAGACAAAAAGTCAAGCCCAATGAAGAATCATGGAAAGCTCCAAGGACAAGGTGGCATTTTAGTTGCACTACAGAGAATAAAGACCATCATGTGAGTGCTGGAGAGAGGACAGGGTGCTCTTAAGATGCTTGCCTTGCAGGGCCAGATAAATAGTACAGCAGGTAAGGCACTTGCCTTGCATATGGACAACTGGGTTCGATCCTTGGTATCCCTTATGATCCCCCGGGCACCTCGAGTGATTCCTGAGCACAGAGCCAGGAGTAACTCCTAAGCAATTCCTGGTGTGGCCCAAATTTCCCCTAGCTGTCCTCCCGCCCCCCCCCCGCAAAAGACACATGTCTTGCAAGTGGTCGACTCTCCTGAGCCCCATCAGAAATGACCCCTGAGCCAGGAGTAAGCCCTGAGCCCAGCCTAGTGTAACCCCAAAACAAGACAAAATGAAAGAGAAACATGTGAAAAGGAGAAGATAAGATGATGAGAGCAAAAGCTGGGGAGGATGACAAAATGGGTTCAAGAAATAGTCACTATAACTGGATGAGTGGGAATAGCTGAAGGTCTTAGAACAGGAATATAACAAGAGGGCAGTGATTAAGTGATTTAGGAAGAGTAATTCAGCAGAATGTCAAGGATGAGAGGTCTGGGAAGATACTACAGCAGGTTGGGCACCCGCCTTGCGTGCTGCTAGCGGGGGTTTATTCCAGGCACCACATATGGTTCCCTGAGCCCTGCCAGGAATGATCCCTGAGTACAAACCAGGAGTAAGCTCTAAGCATCACTGGATGTGGCTCCAAAACCAACGCCCCCCCCCCAAAAAAAAAAAGAATGTGAGGTACTTAAATGATGAGGGCAGAAAATATGGAGATTAATTTAGGAGTCTCTTAGCAGAGGAAATGATCGGCCTGAAAAACGACAAGTGTCAGGCATAGGATTAAACATGTGTTTCTTCTCTAACTGGCTGTCTTCCATCCAAAATGTGCAGCTCATTCACACAACCCAACTGAAGCACATAATTCCTTTCTCAAGATCATTAGGGCCAACTTAGCTTTCCTCTTAATACACTGGTGAGCCACAATGCAGTATCCAAATATCCTATGTTAAATGTCAGGACATCTCGTAAATTCATGTCTGCAACAATATCTAGTTACCAGGTTTGCTGAGTGGAGCCTGAATGAGCACAGTGGGTGATGCTCAGTGTATGCTCTGTACCAGCGCTAAGCTTTGCTCCTTACTGGCCTTCCCACTAGCCCACACAGCAACTCTGTGCAGCCAGTGGTGTTATTAGCCACAGATAACAGGGGAAGAAACTGAGTTCTGGAAAGGTCAAAGAACCTGCCCCGTGATAGGGACAGAGCTAGGAAACCCGTGACCTGGTCTTGAACCCACCTGTGCTTGACTCCAGAGCCTGTGGCCTGCCCCCTTGGGCGAAGGCACTTCCCACTGTGAGCACTGTGTTTATTATGTAAATTGCGCTGTATAAGTCTCACTGCTTGCAATAGGGAAAATGTCTGTACATTAATTTGTGCTGTGACCTTGCACTGTTCTCGGTCAATCTTTTTTTCTTTTGTCTCAATGAATAAAAATTTAATAAATCAGGTAGCACTTAGTATGATAAGAAAATAAGATTTATTAGCTTGCATTCTGAAGATGTGGGCCAAAGCCCATCAAATGTTACATAACAAATTTTACAGCTTACCAAAAAGAGGCATGTATTTTTAAAAATTATTTGGGAAACATCTCTCTATTTTAAAAACCGGCAGTTTCGCAGTATCAATAATTCATCCATAAACACCTAATATGATTTTTAAAATGACACTTTAGAAATAAATAACCAAATCTTGCTTAAAATATTCAACAGTAAATGAAATATTCAACAGTAAATCTCTAATAAAAACCTCTCACCTTAATTAATGAACTGGCTCTATAAGGAACTCCAGATTCTTCCCATCACCAAATAAATTACATGTACTGCTTCACTTTGTCCCTCTATTTTAAATAACAATCCTAAATAAGGAGACCCAGAAGGCATTGAGAAGGCCAAGGAGAAGGGGATGTGGAGGGAAACAATCGTCTATACAATAATTTGTTCAATATTTTAATGCTCCATTTGGAGATACGACCATCTTTCTGGTACTGGGAGAAGTAAAATGATACCCTCTAAATGTTTTCCGCTTCTGAAACATCAATGACGAGACACAAGAGTATTTCCCCAAATTTGCAACTCACCGTTTCAGGCAGACGCACGTCAGGGGTGGTGGAAGCTGTCGTCACGTGAGCGCCTTCTCGGGCTACAACGAGGCGCAAAGACCCAGTGGTTTGTTGCAGCAACGCAATCGCCTGCTGATGGGAAACGTGCTGATCCAGGGGCGTGTGATTAATAGCCAGGATCTGGTCATTTTCCTTTAACCTTTGATCCCTGCATCAAATAAGAAAAAAAGAAATCAGAGCTGAAGCCACAGTACAGCGGTGAGGGCGTTTGCCTTGCAGACGGCGGACCTGGGTTTGATTCCCAGCATCCCGTATGGTCCCCCGAGCACTGCCAGGAGTGATTCCTGAGTGCAGAGTCTGGAGTAACCCCTGTGCATCGCCGGGTGTGACCCAACCCCCCCCCCAAAAAAAAAAAACAGAAAAAAGAAGAAAGAAATGGTTTTTAGAGATATCATTGTCTGGTTTTTGTTTTGATTTATGGGCCATACCTGGAGGTGTCCAGGGTTTACTCCTGTCTTTGCACTCAGGGGTCACTCCTGGTGGTGTTCAGGATACCACATGGGGTGCCAAGGACTGAACCCTGAGTTGGCTGCATGCAAAGCAAGCGCTATCCGTTGCGCTATCTCTCTAGCCCCCAACTCTACGACTTTCAAAAATCTATTGTTCAAGTTAAGCTGCTTATTTCTTCAGATACTAGATCGCTCAGTATCTATTCCAGATGTTATATAACAGAGCTCTTCAAAGTGCTTCTAAAGTACTGATTAGCTAATTAACAAAATGATAGTGCAGCCCTCAACACATACTGTTGAGGTCATTTGGCTAGAAAGATAAGCAGATACTATGTACAGGACCCCATTACCAAGGTTTTGCAAGCTGGCACCATCCCCATTCCTGTAGGAGCCAGGGGCTCCTGAGCCCCTTCCCCTGACTTCAGCCGACACCACACTGGGGCAACTACAGACTCACATCCACACCTAACCTCTACTCTAGCACATTCACCCTGTCCTCTTGTGCTTCGTTTCTGCAACTTTTGTCAACGCAGACTAAATCCTTCTTCTCTAGCCCCGCCCCCCTCCTTTAAACTCCAGAGAAGAGGGTGAAGAGACAGTCCAACAAGAAAGGCATTGCCATCCCCAATTCCCGGGCATCATAGATGGCCCCCTGAGCAAAGAGTCAGGGGTAAGCCTGAGCACAGTCAGGTATGGCCCCAAACACACCCCACCCCCAAAAAATAATAAAATAAAACCCAGCGATTAAAACCCAGAGATTACTTCCAACTCCATCTCTGCCTCAATTGTTATTCTCCCAACTGCTATCCAAGGTGAAAAAAAAAAAAAGAATTATTTTTAAAAGAAATTAGCAAAATTGGGGCTGGAGTGATAGCACAGCGGGTAGGGCGTTTGCCTTGCACCTGTCGACCCGGGTTTGAATCCCAGCATCCCATATGGTCCCCTGAGCACCGCCAGGGGTGGTTCCTGAGTGCGCAGCCAGGAGTAACCTCGGTGCATTGCCAGGTGTGACCCAAAAAGCAAAAAAAAAAAAAAAAAAAGAAATTAGCAAAATCTCTTTTTCTATTATTTGTTGTTTGAGGGTCACACCTTGTGATGCTCAGGGGTTACTCCTGGCTCTGCACTCAGAAATTACTCATGGTGGTATTCAGAGGACCATATGGGATGCCAGGAATCAGCCTCGTGCAAGGCAAATGCCCTACCCACTATACTATCACTCCAGCCCCTAAAATCTCTTTTTTTAAAGAAAAAGAAAATCTCAATGGTTCCTAATATTTACTGAGTGCTTATTAAAAATAGGCACAAATGTTTAACAGGCATTAGCTCATTTAATCCTCACAATCTTTAAATGATTTTTTTTAAAGTCTTAGCTAAAATTTGCATTTGAGATATAAAATTTTACCCTGGACAATCGTAGCATCTTATCTAAGTAGTCTAATTCCACAGTACATTCTTTGACTTCTTAAGTTAAAGTGCATCTAAGACTCTCCTAGGATTCCCCCTGCCCGGGCTAACAGTATTTGTCTCTGTAGCTCCACTTCTTCTTCTCGGCCCTCTTTATCTCTCGGGCAACCACCCATCTCCTCAGTTCCTAATCCAATGTCAACCTCCTGAAAGAGATCCTTATCTAATGCCTAAAACTGAACTTGCAAATTCCTCAGTGTTTACTTTTCTAGGCTATCTTCATGCTGGTATTTCCCAGCTCTAAAAAGCACGCTAATCTAGATCTTCGTTGCCTAAGAAGATGGGCCCCAATGGAAAGAAGACCAACTCCTGTAGAGACTGTTCCATCCGTGAGCACTTACCACCGTCCACACACAACGGTCTCCCTTCGAGGGAGTTATTTCAGAACAGAGAACTTTCATTCATAACTTTGTAACCAGGAGAACTCCCCCCTCACTGTCCCCATTTTCCTCCATCCACAGTAGATTAGCAAAACTTACAGGCAGAACGGTAAATCAGTAACTTCGGATGACCAATGTTCGGCAAAAATGTGGTTGTCATTCAAAGAGCTGGCCCCAAAGTACACTTCCAGCTTTCACTACATAACCCCCTTCCAGTTCTGCTCTCCTCTCTCCCTCTCAAATATGTGGAATTTCCTGCTCTTGTCTAAATAGTTTCCTCCATCTTTAATGCCCTTCTACTCTGCTTAGCCAAAATCTCTCTCCCCAACAATTAGCGTCATTATCAGGCTATCAGAACCCCTCATTTATCAACGACTGAATATTCATGGCTGCTAAGTATACTGTTGACCAGAACTGATTAGACCCTTCCCTATTAAACTCTGTTTTCTGGGCTAAAGAGATAGTACAGGGGTAAGGTGCCTGTTTTGCACATGGCTGACCAGGGTTTGATCCCAGCACTGCAAATGGTCCCCTGGCACTGCCGGAAGTGATCCCAGAGCACAGTGCCAGGAAGAAGCCCTGAGCACTGCCAGATACGGCCTCGCCACCATCCCCACCCCCTACTCCCACCCACCCATGACAAATAAACAAATTTTGTTTTCTAAAGACAGGGACTGATACAATTTTAGATTCTCTTTTGGAGCCAACAAGTTGACTATTTCCATTGTTGGTACCAAAATTGTGAGTGGCTCTGAAAATAGATTAGGAGGTATTAAGATACCAATTCAACTTCCTTCATTAGCATTTGAAAAACATTCATATTGAGATGAGAAAAAGCAGCCAGAGAACTGCTACATGCTTCGCATGCAGGAGGCCTGGAGTCGATCCCCAGCACGACATACTTCCTCCACCCTCCACTCACTCCATCCCTAATCACTGCACACACAGAAAAAGAGTAAGATACAAAATGATGTACACTCTATGATCTTATAACAAGAAAACATTCTAAGATATTTCTAGTTGTCTCAGGTGATCAGTGCTCTTATACTTTAAAAATTTTATTAAGCCATATCTATAATTTTAACTGTAGCACTGTCGTAACACTGTTTTCCCATTGTTCATCAATTTGCTCAAGCGGGCACCAGTAACCTCTCCATTGTGAGACTTGTTGTTACTGTGTTTGGCATATCGAATACGCCACGGGGAGCTTGCCAGGCTCTGCCGTGAAGGTGGGATACTCTCAGTAGCTTGCTGGGCTCTTTTCAACAAATCTTTTCAACCCTGATATAACTCACTTTGTAAAAGTTAAGTCTTAATTTATTCATATTCCAATTTCCTCTTTTCTGGAAATGAATTTTGTTTTGTTTTCATTTTTTTTTATTGTTGATTTTGGTCACACCTGGTAGGAGTTCGAGGGCTACTCTTCATATGATGCTCAGATTCATTCCTGGCAGTGCTCGAGGAGCCATGAAGGACTGGAGATCGAACCCAGTCAGTCCTGCATGCAGAGCATATGCGGCAGCCCCGAGCCATCTCCCCAGCCCTGGGAATCAATATATTGAACCCACTTTTCATTCTTCCTAACGCAGCTCCAGACCACCCTGTTTCTTTTCAGTGAACACATCCTTGGGAACATAAACTCAACCTTGGATAACCAAGCAGTGAAGAAGTCGTCCTCTGCAAATGTGATTCCAATGCATCCTGAACCGAATTAGAAATCGACTCATTATGATGCTGCCCTTTAATTCTGAACCCCTCTTAATATGATCATCCGACTTCAACACATACTATCTTTGGTAACAATATTCCCAAATTCAGGTCAGACAGACAGTATGGAGTAAGGTACTTGCCTTGCTGCAGCCAATACGTGTTCCATCCCTAGAACTGCAGATGGCCCCCTGAGTACCCCTGGGAATAACCCCAAGCAGAGCCAGAACTGGCCCCCAGTACTACCAAGTTTGCTCCCAACCCAAAATACTACTACTCGGATGATGCTTCTCCAAACTTCAGGGCCAGAAGGATAATACAGGCATGAAGGCACTTGCCTTATATGCAGCCGACCCCATTTCAGCCCCTGTGTCACATGCTTCCCTCAACACCATTGGGAGCAACCCTGAAGCACAGAGCCAGAAATAGCCCTGAGAACCACCAGCGGTGGCCCCCCCAAACAAGCAGAATTCACCAATAACCTCTTTTTAATGTATAATTTAATTCACAATATATGTGTATAACTTATAGTACATTTAGTGTGTGTGTGTATGCATCGTTGAGTTTATGCTTTCCTGTTAAGGCGGGGACATGGCTGTCCAGCACGCGACATTCAGAGACGATGGTGGATTTCTCTGACTTGAAAAGTCAACAGGTCTTGGGTAAGCACCTAAAATAACCCAGTTCTCAGTGAAAGCTCCTTCGAAGAAGCAAGAACTGAGTGTGAAGACCAGTGAACATGATCTAATCAACAGTTTTCAACCTTTGTTCACCAGATCGCTGAGGCCAAATATCCCAGAGGCTGGTCCCTCCTCCATCCAGCCTCATCCCGCTCAAGGTCAAAGAGCAGCTGAGCAAAAGCCACACTCAAGGACACAGGCGGACTCCATCCTGTACAAGGCCGCTGACCCCAGGACACTTTCCCTGAGCCTGCTGCCCTCCGTCACCTCCAGCTTCTCTCAAATGTCCCCTCAAGCACCACAGCCTAGGGAGTCACCATTCTCCTGAACCTTCGACAAGCACACAGCACACGCACGCACACACTCACACCTACACACTCCATACACACTCACTCCTGACACAATCTCACTGTACACACATCCCATGCACACTCATACTCTGTACACACTCTTGCATGCTCACACTCTTTACACAAATACTTGGTACTCACATTCCATATATGCTCATTCTTTACTCCATTCACACTTTGTATACATTTATATTCCATACACGCTCATACTGTGCAAATTCCTTACACACACACCATATAGACATTCGAATCCACTCATTCCATACACACTCACTCTATACACACACACTCATATTCCATATACACTCAATATTCTTTATACACACTTCACACACACTCATATTCCATACACACTCATACTCTGCACATTTCTTACACACTCACACCATACACACATTCAAACCCACTCATATTCCACACACATTCACTCTATACACATACACTCAAATTCCATATACATCACACTCTGCACACACTCACATTCCGTACACACAGTCCACACACACAGTCCACACAGACATTCTATCCACACTCACGTTCCATACACATCACTCTGCATACTCACATTTCACACACTCACACTCCGTGCACACACTCCATACAGACTCACACACCACACACATATTCCGCACACACTCTCATACCAAACTCCTCAGTGGGGGGGCATTATCCACAACCTATAGTTATACACTTAGTCCTACAAGGAAGTAAGACCAGGGTTGACCATAGAAAAAGTGCACAATGCTGAAAATATATGAAATCTGACGGAACTGCATACTTTAAAAGAGCAATGCTTGCATTATGTGGGTTTCATCTGAATAATTTTTTTTAATTTAAAATCAAAGTTGGGGGGGCTGGAGCGGTAGCACAGCGGGTAGGGTGTTTGCCTTGCACGTGGCCGACCAGGTTCAAATCCCAGCATCCCATATGGTCCCCTGAGCACCACCAGGGGTGATTCCTGAGTGCATGAGCCAGGAGTGACCCCTGTGCATCGCCGGGTGTGACCCAAAAACCAAAAAAATAAAAAAATTTAAAAAATAAAATAAAATCAAAGTTGGGGGATCAAAGTTAAGCAGGCTATTTGTGAAAGGACTTCATCGTCCTTTCAGAGCAAGCAAGTGCTGAGCAGCTCTCGGTCCTGCTTTATTATGGGCTGGTCTAGGTTTTCCAAATAGTTCTTAGTTGGGAAAATAATTCTGGGGGCCGTAGCACCAGCTTTGCACACTGGAGACCTGGGTTTAATCTCCAGCACCATAGGGCCCCCAAGCACCTCTGAGGCCTGAGCTCAGTGTAACCCTTAAGCACTGACATGCATGGCCCCATAATTAGCAACAACAATACAAAAGATTTTTTTTTTAATTTTGTTTTGGGGCCTCACCAGCAGTGCTCAGGGCTTACTCAGGGATCACTTCTGGCAGAGCTCCAGGGACCATCTGGGATACCAGGGATCAAACCCAGGTGAGCTGCGTACAGGTCTGTGCCCAACCCGCTATACTATGGCTTCCCCCATCCCTGCGAAACAAAAATAATAATAGTTTTATTCCTCCCTGCTGCCTCAGTGTCATTACTAATAGCACAGCTTTTCACTCCCCGAATAATCTTAATTTACACAATAAATCATATGATTACTGTGAATGGGCGCATCTCATCTCCAAGCATGGGAAAGAGGTTCTCAAACATCTTCTAACCTCTGTTAGAGTTTTCTAGAATATTCTTCAGGAAATGCTGCATGAGATGGCAGGAAAAAGATGCAAAGTCCCGCATATCCATTCTTCCTGAAATATTTTGGTGTGGGGATGAATATCAATCTCCCCCCCGTGAGTGGAAAATGTAAATTCAAAACTGTATCTTGGACCGAGAATTTTCATAACAGTACTGCCACTCTTGCCATTATTCTAACAGGCGGTGGTGATGTAATGAATGTTATGCCCTTGCAGTGAATAATAAACCCAAATCCAACAGACAAAACACATAAATTATGCATGTGCCCCTTAAAAATAAAACAAAACAGAGGCACAAATGCTGCATAGGAAAGGGCATAGACTTGAGGGGACTTTTAATTGCAAATAAGTGAAGTCGATGAAAGAACCCACAGAAAAGTAGCTATCGTTTTAAACACAGTAAACAGCGCAGTGTGCCGAATCAGAATTTCAATATTTGTATCATAATGGTCAGGCTGTGCTACACAACAGACACTAAACGATTCAGTTCGGAGCACGGGTGCAGAGTGGAAGAGCACTGGCTTTGGAGACAGGCTGGAGCCACGTTCAGCTGCAGCAGTGACAGCTGTGCGGTTCTAGGTAAATCACTGAGCCTCTCTGAACGTCAATTTCCTCCTCTCTCAGAGTCACTAGATGCTCCCCTAAGGCTTTGTGAGAACATCAGCACACAGGCCAGCACCTGCCCAGGAAGAGGGTCCGCCACGCCTGTGACTATTTCAGGTCTTTCTAGGAACGCTTTCAGCGGGGAAAGGAGGGAAGCGTCAAACCAGGTGCCGCCCTCACCTGGCCACAATGCTCCCGGGCTGCACCTCCTTCACGAAGATGTTGGCCTCTCCCAGACTCTGACTCCGCAGGGCCACCACGCTGAAGCCCAGGCCGCCGGTGGGAGGCCGTTCGATGTCTATGTACTCAATTTGCCGGCCCTGGAGAAGGAGGATTTCAAAAGTCAGTCAAGTGTGTTGGGGGGTGGAGGGTCAGTAAGACAGAGAAGGGAACCAGTACAACAATAACAGTTGGAAATGATCGTGCTGGACAGGTTGATGAGCTGAGTGTTAAATGATACAGGATAACCTTTCAGTATCTGTTGCAAAAGGGTCTATCTCACAGTGATTCCATTTTTAAATCACTGTATCACTGTTATCACTGTTATCCCGTTGTTCATTGATTTACTCAAGCGGGAACCAGTAACGTCTCCATTCGTCCCAGCCCTGAGATTTTTAGCAGCCTCTCCTTACTCATTTTTCCCAACAACTGGAGGCTCTTTTCAGGGTCAGGGGAATAAGACCTGTTATTGTTACTGTATTTGGCCTATCAAATATGCCACGGGGAGCTTGCCAGGCTCTTCCCTGCGGGCGGGATACTCTCAGAGGCTTGCTGGGCTCTCTGAGAGGCATCACTGTATCACTGTATCACTGTCATCCCATTGCTCATCGATTTGATCGAGCAGGCACCAGTAACGTCTCCATTTTGAGACTTGTTACTGTTTTTGGCATATCAAATACACCATGGTAGCTTGCCTGGCTCTGCCATGTGGGCAAGATACTCTCAGTAGCTCCCATTTTAAAAAATCTATTGAAATTAAAAAATACACCAGCCAAGTTTGTATGACACACACAATGCTTTCTCAGGAACTGAAACTGCTATTTTGCAAACAGCACCAAACCAGCGTCTCCATTAGTCAGCTCTGCAGAAGCAAAGGAACTCAGCACTGCAGGGATCAACAACTTCGGGAAGTCCTCTCCGTCTAACTCTCGGAAGAGCCAAGAGTGTGAGAGGGAACCTGCAGGGTCCTGCGACCTCCAGGGAATCGGAGAGGTTCGTGTGGTTTGGTTTTGAATTTATCACCATCATTTCTAAGACCAGCAGCCCTGGGTAAGCAAAGAACTAGGTTGGAGATCTGTGAATGGTCTCAGTATAGCAAACGTTTAGTCTGCCCTGATTATCCCAAAATCAGAACAGCGAGAATATTCGCAGATAGAGAGGTATTTTTATACTTTGCTTGTGGTAGGAAATGAAGCCCAAGTGGATAAAGTCTCTTGAGAGGACCAGAGATATGTACAAGGTATTGGTGTCACATGTGGCTGACCCTGGTGCAATTCCTGACATCAAATGATTCCCTTGAACCACTGGGAATGATCCCAAGCACAGAGCTGGGAGTAAATCCACCAAATGTGCTCCCCCACAAAGCCCAGGAGCCCCCAAACACCCAAAATAGAAAACTCCTTGAGAAAAATTTTCTTTCCCATAGTAAATATTAAATTACTTCTTACACTGAATTTTTCTGAATTCTCTTGACACAAAATATGTTTTTAAATGATGAAAACAAATAAGGTATGTCAGAACTATGTTGGTGGTTAGCCTAAATCAGAACAAGCTGCATTTTTTTTCAGATTATGTTTTTAGTACTATCACAATGAAATGATATTGCATTATATTAGGGTAGTTCAAAATCTAATGGAAAGGATATCATTCCAATGGCTCTACCATGTCAAATACATCTTATTACTTTATTTAGTATCAGTAAATAACATGACGATGTCACAAATATCATTCATCTACAAAAGTATTGCATAAAAACAATTAGTACTGGGGCCAGAGCGATAGTAGAGCGGGTAGGGTGCTTGCCTTGCACATGGTCAACCCAGGTTCAATCCCCACTATCCCATGTGGTCCACCGAGCTCAGTCAGGAATGATTCCTGAGCACAGAGCTAGGGGTAATCCCTTAGCACCACTGGGTAAACCCCCTACTACAAAAAAACACTAGTCAAATAAAGGGAATAGATTCATAATTTCAAAGAAGGAACGGGTGTAGAATATTGTTAAACTATCATACCTTAAAATCTTTTTAACATTCAAACTCAAGTTTCCTTATTTCAGATATTGGTAGCGGATGATGTGAACAAATACCAAGCTAACATACGTAAAATTCAGTTGTCTGTGACTAATAATATTGCAAGTGAGAGGCTGGGGCTGGAGAGATAATACAGTGGGCAAGGCATTGGCCTTTCACATGGTCAACCCAGGTTTAATCACTGGCATCCTGGCATCCCTTATGGTCCCCCAAGCACCATCAGGAGTATCAAGCCAGGAGTAACCCCTGAGCATCGCCAGGTATGCCCACCGCAAAAAAGAATTTGAGGGTCTAGGGGACAATCTACTGGGTTAGCCTCTCGAGCATCCCACCTGGGTTTGGTTCCCAGCACCACAGGGTCCCCTGAGCATGGCCATAGGCCCGAGGACCCCCGACAGCCGAGAGCCTGAACAGCATCACATCCTTAGGTCACTGTATTGAACCAAAGACCTGGTTGGCCAAGAATTACCACTGAGGCTCCTGGCCTCTAGAGCACTGCTGTGAGGACCACCCCCCCCCCCAAAGACCAAAAAGAATTATGAATAAAACTTTCACATTTGGTAAGTCTATACCAAATTAGATTAGTGTTAATGTCCACAAATTCTACTTGGATATAAAATTTCAAATAGTGTCAAAAGAGTTTCATTGCTCCTGATAAACATAATTTTCCTCTTATGATCAAAACTGCAATGCCTTGGGGGTCAAAGAGATTGTTGTGCAGCAGGAAGGGGATTTACCTTGCAAATACCCAACTACAGGGTTAATCCCCAACATACATGTGGTCCCACACACCCCACCAGGGCTCAAAGCCAGTAAGGAGGAGGAGGAGGAGGAGAAGGAGAAGAAGGACTTTCCTTATGAATATAGCAATATGCCAAGTTAGAGTCATTCTCTAAAGCCTCTCCCCACTACACATAGATACTCTTCTTAAGCAGTTTCAGGGCCATAAATTTCTAAGTACACTGGGTAGAAACTTGTACCAATTCCTATTCCCGACAGTATAAAAATACAAGCAAACTAAACATCCGCTAACGCATTTAAGACTGAAAAGTACTTATAGGTTTCTGTTCCAACTTAAACAGGAGCAATAAAATTTATTCCCATAACAAGATATCATTTTACCTGAGCCATCTGTTGAATGATTGCGGTAAAGTCTTCATTTCCTGACTTGGGGGTCCAAGGAAATAGCCCAGATGCAGCGGGCCTGTGGGCACTCCCATTAGTAATGGCACTGTCCGTGAACACTAACAGACCTTTCCTTGAAAAATCAAAGTTGGCCGAGCAATCTGAGGGTAAATGGCTGAGCTGTTGAGAAAAAACAGGAGAATCATCAACTGGAACCAACAGAAAATGATTTATTAAGTATATTTTGCATGGGCTGGAGCAATAGCACGGCAGGTAGAGTGTTTGCCTTGCACGCGGCCAACCTGGGTTCGATTCCCAGCATCCCATACGGTGCCCCTCGGACCACCAGGAGTAATTCCTGAGTGCATGAGCCAGGAGTAACCCCTGTGCATTGCCGGGTGTGATGCATTTAAAAAAAAATTATATTTTGCATGTTGCATGCCATTTGCATGCTAAGCATATTCATATGAAAGAAATAAAGAACAGTTAGAGGAACCTGTATGTTTCAAAAGCTAATATAATGTATGTAGTATGTCACGAAATAGTCAATAACTTAAAACATATCCCTACTTCCTGCCTCTACCACGACTTCAGATAAATAGCATGACAGCTCACAGCAGCTCACATAGATACATGTAATTAGGCAATCACATATACATGTAAGACATCAAGCCTATTTGCATTTATCTGCACATTTCCATGTGGAAGCAAAACAAAAATCCTTGGGTAAAATAAAACAAAACTTAGAACACTGATTAAATACTTGCTATGAGCAAATGCCATACTTAAATATTTACAGGTTTTTTTTAAATGAGATCATTCTTATCTCATTTAATCCTTAGAACAGTTCTATGAGATTATTACTGTTATTCCATTTTGTGAACATAGTTAACTCATCAAATATTAGTAGTTTTCACAGCCACTTAGATGTGAGTTTATAAAATGTGTATGTGTAAGGGATAGAAGGTGAGGCAGGAGGAGAAGTCCATATGGGAATAGGAAATAGAGATTAATTTTTAAAAAAAAAACACTGGCTGAAACAAATATCAACAGTAAAATGAAAGTAACATCAAAATATTTTTTTACTTTTTTTTTGGTTTTTTTGCTTTTTGGGTCACCCCCAGCAGTGCACGGGGGTTACTCCTGGCTCTGCACTCAGGAATTACTCCTGGCAGTGCTGAAGGACCCTATGGGATGCTGGGAATCAAACCCGGGTCGGCCACGTGCAAGGCAAACGCCCTACCCGCTGTGCTATCACTCCAGCCCTGCATCAAAAAATGTCAGTAGAATCTCATAGAAAAATCAACACCCATGTAAATTATAAAATGACTCAGAGTTGTTCACTAGGATTTTATAGTTGAATGGATAACATATGATTATCTTGGGCCCAGGGAGATGGATCAAAGAGCTGAAGCACATGCTCTGCATGCTAGAGCCCCTGGCATGGCCCCCAACACCACCAACAATAGCCCCAATGGACCTCAAGAGCCAGGAGGTATTCCCCTCCCCAAATAAAACTTTAAAAATTGTTATAATAACTGAATGTAAACTTATGAAAATTATTATTATGATGGAGTGGTGGATTGAGTCCTCTCACTGTCCAGTATGAGTGACACATTTCTAGGGATCTTTCCCAATATCTACTGCTACCAACCACATTCACTGTTTCAGTATGGACACGTCCTGTGACCGGAGAATACTGGCCTCCAGGAGGGGAGTGCTAAAACTAGGGTGCAAATTCTGCTTGCTCGGATTTCTTTTTTTTGGTGGGGCAGGGGGTGGGGGGATGTACTCAGGGCAATGCTCAGGGGTTACTCAGGAATTATTCCTGATAGTGCTCAGGGGATGATATATAGTGCCAAAGACTGAATTCGTGTTGGTTGCGTGCAAGGCAAATACCCTATTTGCCTATCTCTCTGGCTCCTACAATATAAATTCTGATCTAAAGAAAGAAATTTGCATCAAGACCTATGTGTGCATTGTTTTTTTGTGTTGTGTCTTTTCTGTTTGTGGTTTTGTTTTTATTATTATTATTATTATTATTATTATTATTATTATTATTATTATTTAATTTGGGGGCCACATCCAGCAGTGTTCAGAACTTACTCCTGGTTCTTCACTCAGGGTAGGTCCGGAGGGACTACATGGGGTGCGAGGGATTGACTCTGCATTGGCTACTGAGGATGAAACCCAGAGTTCCCAAATGCAAAGCTTGTGCTCCAGCTCTGAGCTATCTCCCTTGGCCCTATTACTTGATATGGGGTTTGGTTTTGTTTGGGGGCCACACCTGGTGATGGTGAGTGCTTACTCCTGGCTCTGTGCTTAGGTTTCAAGCTTAGGGGATGATATGGGATCCTGGGGATCAAACCTGGGTTGGCCTTATGCAAGGCAAATGCCTTACCTGCTATTCTATGTCTCCCGTCGCTAAGGGGCTTTGCTTCATTGTGTCAGTGGTACTAGATCACGAAGACATGCAAGTGGTCTCCTACTGAGCCATATCCCCAGCCCCCTATTTTGTAATTTTGATTAAATGGTTGAGAATTCTCAAAGCATCTAACTCTTATATTTAGATAAGTACAAAAACCATGGGCTGGAGCGACAGCACAGCAGGTAGCCTACCAGGGTTCGATTCCTCCGCTCCTCTCGGAGAGCCCGGCAAGCTACTGAGAGTATCCCGCCTGCAAGGCAGAGCCTGGCAAGCTACCTATGGCATATTCGATATGCCAAAAACAGTAACAAGAAGTCTCACAATGGAGAAGTTACTGGTGCCCGTTCGAGCAAATCGATGAACAATGGGACGACAGTGGTAGAGTGCTACAAAAACCATATTCTTGGGAGTAGGGGCTAGTCAGAGAGATCATACAAGGGTTAAGGTGTTTGCCTTACATGTAGCTGACCCTGACTTGATCCTCAGCATCATTTGTGGTTTCCTAAGCACCGCCAGGAGTGATCCCCAGTACAGAACTGGGAATAATTCCTGAGCACTGAAGGGCATGGACCAAAATCCAAAGACAAACAAAACAAAACAAAGGTCGGAGCAATAGTACAGGGGCATTTGCCTTCTATGTAGCCAAGCTGGGTTCGATTCCTGGCATCCCAAATGGTCCCCTGAGCACCGTCAGGGGTAATTCCTGAGTTCAGAGTCAAGAATAACTCCTGAGCATCACCAGGTATGACCCCCTCCCTTCTACCAAAAAAAAAAAATCCCACAGGTTCTTCTTTAAAGAACATAGCTCAGGGGCTGGAGATAGTACAGTGGACAGAGCACTTGCCCTGCACATGACTGGCCTGGGTTCGGCTTCTGGCATGCCATAAGATCCCTGAGCCCTGCCAGGAGCAAGCCCTGAGCACCACTGCATATGGCCCCAAAACAAAATAGAACAAATAAAACAAAACTCCAAAGCTAAACACAAAAGTTCTTAACGTTGGGGGCTGGAGCGATAGCACAGCATATAGGGTGTTTGCCTTGCACGTGGCCGACCCAGGTTCGATTCCCAGCATCCCATATGGTCCCCTGAGCACCGCCAGGCATAATTCCTGAGTGCATGAGCCAGGAGTAATCCCTGTGCATCACTGGGTGTGACCAAAAAAAAAAAAAAGTTCTTAACGTTGTAAGCTATTCGCGCCTATACCACTCGCAGGTCATCAGTCCCTACTGCAGAATCAAGAATACTAAATATGGGGGGTTGGGGGCAGGGAGGAAATTGGGGACACTGATGCTGGAAAATTATACTGGTGGAGGGATGGGTGTTGTAATGCTCTATCTCATCATGATTCACTAAAATTTTTAAAAAAATATTTTTTTAAAAAAATTACAGCAGGTAGGGCGTTTGTTTTGAAACTGACCAAGCCCAGTTTGATCCCCAGCATCCCATATGGCCCCCCAAGCACCACCAGGAGTAATTTCTTAGTGCAAATCCAAGAGTAACCCCTGAGCATCGCTAGGTGTAACCCAAAAAGCAAAAAAAAAAAAAAAAGGGGGGGGGGTACTCAGAGATAGACGGCATTTAGTTATTTCCTTCAGTCTTTCTTTTCTGGGTGGAGTCCTGGCAAGCTCGAGGGGGCCGGCCACTTACTTGCCCCTTCAGCTGCTTGATGGACTGCTGGAGGGTGAGGATCTGGTTGAAGAGAGGACTCTTGAGCGTCTCGTAGAACAGAGACAGCTTCTCCTGCTGCGACGTGTCACCCTTCTCCTGCAGTTTCAGTCTCAGGCGGTCGAGGACTTGCAGGACCTGCAGTTTATCTTGTTTGGAGAAAGATCAGAGCATGCATTAATCCCTCTTATACGGTCCTTGGTGAATTATTCATTAATTTAGGGAGAGAAGTAGCTGCCTGTACCTGTGGCGGGATTCTCGGGCATTCTGACTTGCTCTCTTTAGTCGCTTTTAAAGAAACCTAAAGAAAATGTTAAGAATACAGAAAGCATTAGTGTAAATAGCACTCAGTCTCTCTCTCTCTCGCTATATACTATATAGTCTCAGAAAAATTGAAGAAAACTTCAAGAACACTCTTTATCAGAAGACATCACTCAGTGAAATTAAAATTAAAATTACACCATGGTGCCAGACACACCCACGAGGAGCACTAAAACTAGAAAGTTAAACTAGAGGCAATAAACACCACAGAATGCCCTGACCCCTGCGCCAGGCTGTCTTCACTGGGGGAAACCTCGGAGGGGGGCAGGTTGAGTTTCCCTCCCTACCCCAAGCAGAACCTGGAAGCTGAAAACCTCCAGAACCACCACCATGCCCAAGGCCACTCTCCACGTGCTCAGACAACCCAAGAGGGCAGGAGCCTCACCCCAAGCGAACCGGCAGGAAAACCCAGATATGAGGGAACCCGTGACTGAGATCTCCAAGCCTGCTTGGATGGGGACTGGGCCTCCTCCCCCCAGATCCCCAATTTTCCAGAAGCTTGGCAGTCAGACCCACAAACTGCCCCTGGTGCCATGTAATCTCATCAATGGCCAAGACCCAGAGACTATAAACTAAAGCTCCCAGAAGAGAATGACACAGAATTTCCTGGACATTATATTCTATACATGACAAGCAATACAAAACAAATCGTCCAGCATTGCCTTTTAAGCAGGTTTCAGTGGTGGTGAGACTGGTGTCGAAATATTGAATGTAACCAAAGTAGAGAGAGAGAGAGTATGGGGGAAATTGCCACACAAGCAGAGGAAGGGTAGGAACGGGGGAGGGAGGGGGGAAATACTGGGGATTTTGGTGGTGGAAAGTGTGCACTGATGAAGGGATGAGTGTTTGATGATTATATGACCGAAGCTCAAACATGAAAGCTTTGTAGCTGTATCTCACAGTGAATAAAAATAAAGGGGGTAGGGGGAATAATAATAAAAAAATAAAATAAAGTTAACATTCAGAATAGAATAAAAAAAAACCTAATGTGGAGTTTATGCCAAATTCAATCAGCTTAATCAATGGCTGAATAAATAGCAGTAGTCCTACATTATTAAAAAAAAAAAAAAAGAAACCTAGAGTCAATACCTAGGATAGGAAGCACGGGGAATAGATGCAATTTCATACACTGCTGGTTGCAGTGTACAACAAATGGCACAGGACCCTGGGAATATAATTGGTCAGGTTCTTGCAAAAAGTTAAACACACACACACACACACACACACACACACACACACACCCCAAATATAATTATATGCCCACAAAGTCCTACCTCTAGAGAATAATCTAGAAACCATTGCACTTTCATTTATAAAAGCTCCAAACTAGAAAGGTCCCCAAAGTCTAACAACAAATGACCAGCCAGATGCTGGCACATAAACAGAATACTGGGAAGTGAAAAATGGGGAAAAAAAGTATTATTACACACCACCTGGGTGTGTAATAAACTTCACAAACTGTATGTGGAAGGTAAACAGGCAAGAAAGATACAAATTCAGCACTGTTCACAGTAGTCAGACTCTGGAAGCCACCCACGTGTTCACGATCAGAGAAGCAGATAAAGTTGCACTATATTTGTAATATTACTTGGCCATAAGAAAGAGCAATAGTACAACGGGGAGGGCGTTTTTTGTTTGCCTTGCACCCGGCCGACCGAGGATCGATCCCCAGCATCCTATGTGGTCCCCTGAGGGGACCATATTATCGCCAGGAGTAATTCCTGAAGGCAGAGCCAGCAGTAAACCCTGAGCATTGCTGAGCATGACATAAAATGCCAAAAAAGAAAGAAACGAATCATTCAATGGCAGCTACATGATGGAACTGGAGAAGATTATACTGGGTGAAGTCAGCCCGGAGAGGGGCAGATACAGAATGTTCTCTCTCATATGTGGGCCATCAAGAACCACAATAGGTCAGTAACACACGCCCCAAGGTAACCGAACCAGAGAACTGGTCCACAGAGCTGAGCTAGCCAGGGCAGGGGGCAGCGAGGTTTAACGAAAGACACTGGCGAGGGCGTGGCGCTGGAACATTGTTTGCATGAAACCCTATCATTAAAAAGACTGTAAATCACGGCGCCTAAAATAAGGGTATAAATTATAAGATTCCATCCTTATGATGTTTAATCTATGAATAAATTAGAGACTCTACAGAACAGGGTGCACGTGGCCGACCCGAGTTCGATTCCTCTGCCCCTCTCGGAGAGCCCGGCAAGCTACCAAGAGTATCCCGCCTGCACGGCAGAGCCTGGCAAGCTACCTGTGGCGTATTCGATATGCCAGAAACAGTAACAACAAGTCTCACAGTGGAGTCGTTACTGGTGCCTGCTCGAGCAAATCGATGAGCAACGGGATGACAAGTGACAGTGACATAACAGGGTGAAGGGAGTTGCCTGAGAGAGGAGAGGGGTTGACAGAACTCTATGGGGCAAAGGGAAATGTTCAATATTTGGAATGGTGTTCTATTTTGCACACTTGTGAAGAAGTTTTTAATTATACTTTCAAAAAAAAAATTTGGGAAGCTATACCTGGCTGTGTTCAGGGGCTACTCCCAGATCAGTGCTCGGGGATTACTCCTCGAGGTTGCCTGAGGGGCCATGAATGGTGTGGATAGAGCCATGACCTCACACATGCAAGGCAAGTACAACACAATATAATTCCCAGTATTCTGTTTATGCACCAGCCTCTGTACATAAAGTACAATTCACATCCGAGACTGAATTATAAATTTCATGAATTTTGTTTTGGTTTGTTTAAGGGGAGCCACAGCCAGCAGTGTTCGGGTTCTTCACTCAAGGATCACTACTTGTGGATTTGGGGAACCATATGGGGCGACAGGGATTGAACCCCAAAGCAAGTGCCCTAGCTGCTGTACTATCTCTCCAACCCTTGAGTTATATATTTCAACAATTTGATAGTCCATATTATTGTACCAGTTTTATTGTAATAAAGATTTTGGGTATTTTTTTTTCTTTGGCTTTATGGGTCACACTCGGTGATGTTCCGAGGTTACTCCTGGCTCTGCACTCAAGAATTATTCCTGGGAGCTGGAGCGATAGCACAGCAGGTGAGGCGTTTGCCTTGTACACAGACGGCCAAGCCGGGGTCGATTTCCAGCACTCTATATGGTCCCCCTGAGCACAGCCAGGAGTAATTCCTGAGTGCAGAGCCAGGAGTGACCCCTGGGCATTGCTGGGTGGGACCCAAAAAGAAAAAAAAAGAGAAGGAGGAGGAGGAGGAGGAGGAGAATTATTATTACTACTACTACTACTACTATTATTATTATTATTATTATTATTATTATTTGGGGACCAGGTGCGATGCCTGGGATCAAACCTGATTTGGCTGCATGCAAGGCAAATGCCCCACCCACCTGCTGTCCTATCGATTCAGTCCTAATAAAGATTTTTTTAAGCATCCTGAGGACTAGAGAGATAGTAGAGGGGTTAAGACTCTTGCCTTGCATTCCGCCAATACTAGTTTGAATCCCTGACATCACATATAATCCCCTAAGAATCATGAGGGGTTACTCCTGAATCCTGCCAGATATGATTCTGCAGAAAAAAAAATTTTTTTTAACTAAAAACTTTCTTTAAATTGGGGCCGGAGCGATAGCACAGCGGGTAGGGTGTTTGCCTTGCACACGGCCGACCCGGGTTTGATCCCCAGCATCCCATATGGTCCCCCAAGTACTGCCAGGAGTAATTCCTGAGTGCAAAGCCAGGAGTAAACCCTGAGCATCACTGGGTGTAACCCAAAAAGAAAAAAAAATTTCTTTAAGTAAAGGGAAAGTGTAAGATGGAAGGAAGAGAACCAGGTTGGGCTGTGACAGGGCATGCCTTGCATGCATGCGAACTGGATTTTTGATCCCCAGCACCACCAATAAATAAAAAATAATTTTTTTAAAAAAGCAGCATCTTGAAATGAAGAGAACATCCAATTGAAAGGCTCGAGATTTTAGGGGCAGGGGAGAGAGTGCAAAGGGTGTTGCATGTGGAAGGCCCGGATCCCACTCCTGAGAAAGGTGTTGTATGAGGAGTTGTATGAGGATTAAGATGCTTGCCTTGCTGACCTCAGAGCGATTCCCAGCTCTGTATGATCCCCTGACCACTTCCGGCTCTATCTCTCCCCTCCCCGCCAGCACAGAGCCAGGAGTAGCCTCTGAGCACTGCCACCAGCGCCACCAAACCCACTGGGTCCTAAAAAAAAAAAAACCAAAAAACCTGTGGGGAGCCGCTTTACAAGCCTGGCTCTCATCTCCTAGTCAGACAGCCTGGCTCTGATTCTAACAGAGGCTTGTAGCAAGGTTGCCACTATGGTCGCCATTTGTTTCTCAATAGCCTATGCCTGTAACAAAAGGACATGCCAATCTGCATTTGTATGTGGGTCCAGACACCATTTCCCCCCAGCGGAAAAGGTGTAAGTAGTAGCTGCTAGTAGAATAAACTCTCTCTCTCTCTCTTTCTCCTTGATGCTTTCTGGCTCTGCGTCTGTTCATTCGGCTGTGTCCCCTTCTCAGTCCCACAAAGGGTCCTTCCTGCTGGTCAGGACCCGGGACCCCACAAAAACCCACACTGGGGCTTTCTCAAGACAAAAGGCTTCCTCTGAGAAAAACATTTCTGTGTAGACTGTTCAGAACTTGTTTGTTGACACAAAATAAAATTGTGTCCTGGGACGGAATTTTACTCTTTAAACAAATTTAAAATTTAAAAGCCTGGAAGGGATACATTTATTGATTTATTCTCTTGTTTTTTGGGTTTTTTTTGGGGCCACACCTGGCAATGCTCAGGGGTTACTCCTGGCTTTGCACTCAGAAACTACTCTTGGCAGTGCTCAAGGGATCATGTGGGATGACGAGGATCAAGCCTGGGGCAGCCTCCGACAAGGCAAATGTCCTACCCATTGTACCATCATCGCTCTGGCCCCAGAAATACATTTGTGAGTGGCGTAATGCCGGTCTCTGTGCAAAGGGATTCTGAGCCCGTGGGTGATGCCTGGCTAATGTTAATGGGGGAACAGTGGCGCCTGGGGCCTGGGGGCTCCTGGAGGGGGCTGTTGTTGCAGCTCTGGCTCTGCGCCGCCCCTAAACCTGAGTCATGAATAAGGCATGGTTAGGGATATGATCTGCCCTTCAACCTAAGAATGCTTGGGGATTCACTTGGCAACCTTTTGTGTTAACACAGGGACAGTCTCTAGTAGACAAAACTGAACAAAGTAAAAAGCAAATATCATGATTTTTCTCATTTGTAACATATATATATATATATATATATATATATATATATATATATATATATATATATATATATCCGGCTTCCCTCCCTGCCCCGAGCAGAGCTCCTGCGGCCAAAACCTCCAGAGCCTAGCCACAGCCATGCTCAAGGCCCCTATCCACACGTCGGACGAGCCTCACACATTAAGGTATCAGCAGAGGAACCCAGGCATGTGGGAACGGGGTTTGAGACCTCCAAGCCTGCTCAGATCGGGACTGGGTCTCTTCTGCCCAGATTTCCCATTTTCCAGTAGCTAGGCAGTCACACTCAGGGACTGCCCCTGGCGCCCTGTAATCCCACCAACAGCCTACACCCAGAGACTTAAAACCAAGCTCCCAGAAGCAACATCTTATAGCCTACTTCTCCCTCTGGGAGAACCTGGCAAGCTACTGAGAGTTTCCTACCCACATGGGAGAGCCTCACAAACTCCACATGGTGTATTCATATCCCAAAACCAGTAACAATGCTGGGTCTCATTCCCCTGACCCTGAAAGAGCCTCCAATGCAGCATTGTTGGGACGGACGAGTAAAGAGAGGCTTCTAAAATCTCAGAGCTGGGACGAATGGAGATGCTACTGAGGCCGCTCGAAAAATTTGACGATCAACGGGATGATGATGATGATGATGATGATGATGATGATGATGATGATGATGATGATATTATATGTACGGGGGGGGGGGCTCCCCTTCCACGGAATAATCTTTACTCTGAGGTGAGCCTGGAGGATTTGCATTTCCAGCATGTCCTCCGTGCCAGGAGTGACCCCTGTGCATTGCCGGGTGTGACCCAAAAAAATCCTGATGTTGTTCACATTGAAAGCACAATTTGATTTTTGTTTAGTTGGGTTTTATTTGTTTTTTACTTCCAATATTTTTTTTTGGGGGGGAAGGGGTCGGATGCACTGGGCAGAACTGGTTATTATGCTCAGGGCTTACTCCTGGCTTTGGCTCAGGGATCATTCCTGGTGAGGGTTTTAGGAGACCGTAAGGGGTGCCAGGGATCAAACCCAAGTCAGTCACATGCAAGGCCAGTGCCCTACCCACTGTACTGTCAGCCCAAGAGCACAACTTGAGAGCAGCTGCAGACAGGTGTTGAAATGCGTGACATGCTGTGAAAATAGACACGAGCTCTACGTTGCCTCCATCTCTAAAAATAGCCAGAGAGGCAAGAACAAACCAACAACGAAGGGGTTTAGACCACTAGAACAGTAAAGGTACATTGAATGGAGGCTGGAGTCACAAAGATAAGTTCAAAAATTGTAAATAAGCATTGGAAACCGTCATGCAAAGTAGCAAAAGAATATGTGTTAAATTTAGGAATTAACAAAACCCTTGACCATAAAGTATGAATTTTTTTCATACCATTGTTCTAGTATTTATGAAAAGGACCAGTTTCTGAAGGACAGAGGGGGAGTGTGTGTGTGTGTGTGTGTGTGTGTGTGTGTGTGTGTGTGTTGGGGGTGGGGGCAGGAGGAGAACCTTGATCTTATATCTCTGAAAATCTGAGAGGCCCAGGTTGAAAGAGACTGCTTTGAGAGTCCTTATAAGTAATACTAAGTAGACTGGTCTTTATCCTGTAGGCAACAGGAAGTAATTAAAGCCTTTTAAGTAGGGAAGTATTGAGCCCAGATTTCTATTTAAAACAGTAATTCTGGTAACAGGATAGATTAGTGGTCTTCAGACTTTTTTAAAAAAAATACATCCCCACCAGTAAAGATATGGTGACCACACTTGTCTCAATTTATGTTGTTAATATTATAAACATACACTGCTATATTAATATGGCCTATGCATTAGTCACAGGCAAAACAGAAACTCCATGAGAGTGCCACGGAAGTTAAAAGGCCAGGTTTCATTTCATCTTCCTGCCCTCCCCGTGAATCAGCCAACCCTTTTTTGGAAACCACTATTGGTCAAGTGTTGCTTGGCAGAAGGCTGGAAACAGGACCAAGGGCCAAGCACTTGCTTTGCATGCAGCTGATTCAGCTCATATGCAGCCACCATATATAACAGCTGTCACTTCTGAGCACTACTAGATGTCACTCTTGAGTACAGATCCAGGAAGAGCCCCTGAACACTGCCGGGTGTGGCCCCAATTAAAAAAAATTTTTTTTTTTGAGGCACCCACACCTGGCAATGCTCAGGGCTTACTCCTGTCGTTGAGCTCAAGGATAGCTCCTGGTGGTGCTCGGGGGATCATATGGGATGTTGGAGATCAAACCCAGGTCAGTCGCATGTAGGGCAAACATTCTATCTGTCATACTATTGCTCTGGCCCCAGTCCAAAATATTGGACAAAATAAAGTATTGCTTGATAAAGGCGATAGGAGAAACTATTTAGCCCTCTAATTCTCTGACTCAAACATATTAAACTACATCCATGGAAAAATAACTATGGGGAGCCCAAAGGGTCGAGGAGAACAGGAGAAAGAAATGCAAATAATTCTATAGCAGTACAACCAGCATATACTATACAGGCTAAATGAAAACTGTTCTCACTCACTTAGGGTCTTCAACAATCTCCATGTATTTGTTGAAACGATGTAAAATTATCATAACGGAACAACATCATCAGGACTGAAAAAATACATAACAACAACTTTGACTTATGTGACCAGGAGAAGAAAGTAAGGGTTAGCTGCAAGGCATTTCAAGTTTGTTTGAACTGGGTAGAGCTAAGCTAACTTGCAAACAGACCAATGAGAGGTCAGCAAGACGCTGCCCACGGCGGTCCCCGCAGCTGCATCTCCGGACAGAGAAGTCCGTGATGCTCATTATTAGCTCCCACTCCATCACAGATCCAGGCAGTTTATGCCATGAGTGTCTTTTGTCTGGCTCACTGTAGGATTTGACTGAAGGAAATTATCATAATAGTGTGGATTTTTTAAAAACACTCATGTCCTTAGCCATCATCCAGTTAATTGAATACCTGAGAGAAGCTAATATGGAAACAGAACTTTAAATTTGATTTACGTTGGTAGTAGAGGAAGAACTGGAGTGATAGCACAGCGGGTAGGGCGTTTGCCTTGCACGCGGCCGACCCGGGTTCGATTCCTCCATCCTTCTTGGAGAGCCCGGCAAGCTACCGAAAGTATCCCGCCCGCACGGTAGAGCCTGGCAAGCTACCCGTGGTGTATTCAATATGCCAAAAACAGTAACAACAAGTCTCACAATGGAGACGGTACTAGTGCCTGCTCGAGCAAATCGATGAACAAAGGGAAGACAGTGCTACAGTGCTACAGTGCAGGTAGAGGAAACTTCCTTTAAAAGGGTTGGGTGTGGGGCTGGAGTGGTAGCACAGCGGGTAGGGCGTTTACCTTGCACGCGGCCGACCCGGGTTCGATTCCCAGAATCCCATACGGTCCCCTGAGCAGCGCCAGGGGTAATTCCTGAGTGCAGAGCCAGGAGTAACCCCTGTGTGTTGCCAGGTGTGACCCAAAAAGCAAAAAAAAAGGGTTGGGTGTTTTGTTTTATTTTATTAGTGAATCACCGTGAGGTACAGTTACAGACTTACAGACTTACAGACTTTCGTGCTTGCGTTTCAGTCATAAATGGTCGAGTGCCCATCCCTCCACCAGTGCCCATTTTCCACCACCAATGGTCCCAGCCCTTAAGAGATTTTTAACCAGACTAGAGAGATAGTACAAGAGGTAAGGCACTAGCTTTCCATGCAGCTAATCCTAGTGCCATCCCCCAAGCACCATCAGAGGTCCTTCCAGAACACAGAGTCAGGAACAGCCCCGAGCATTCTGAGTGTGTGGCCCTCCCCACCCCTCCCCCCAACACACACACACACACAAATAACCTTCTGAAGTCAGATTTAGGCAAACAGAAAACTAAGTGTCCCAAGAAATACATTTTTCAGACTCACAATCATGCACCAGAATCTCCAAGACATCTTCGACTCTTCTCTTGAATATAATAAGACACCTCATACTTCTATGTTGGAAATTCAGCTGAAAGTGACAACTTATACTTCTATCTTAAAACGTGGAGGGAAGTCACCACAATCCTCAGTACTCAAACGCTCACCATAGAGTAAATGACCCCAGTCCCAATTAAACCACATGCAGACCTCCTCAGTGGGAATTCCCCCAGAGCTCAATGGAACCAGGGCAGGTGCACATCCTAATGTCACTAATGTAAATGAAGTCAGGATTTCCACAATTATTCAAAAATTGAGTCCATGAACAGCTTCAAGTTGTGATGACTTCTGTGGGAGAGCAAAGCTCAGGCTGTATCTGACTTTCAGCCTTTGTCCTCAAGCCTGCATTTGGCAGGTCCTGATTAAATAGAAAAGAATCTCTCCTAGTCAAATCTCTATTTGCCCTCGGACCACAAATAACTCACCGATTGCCACACAGATTCAAGACAGCAGGCCTAGCTTTGTGTTTCTGTTCACTGCCACACCTCTTCTAAACTACTCAAATGTAAGAAAGAAAGAAAGAAAGAAAGAAAGAAAGAAAGAAAGAAAGAAAGAAAGAAAGAAAGAAAGAAAGAAAGAAATATACTATCAAAAAAGGAATATACTATCAAAATACTACAGTAACACAATTTTAGAAACATGTGTAAATTCCAGATTGAGCCTGATTATTTGTATTAACCAGAACCAAACCACAGGCAATGTCTAAGGCCATCTTATGCTGGCTATCTGGGTTATGTTGAAATCAAAACTGAAAGATGCCCCAGAGAACTTAGTAACAGAGACCCGGAAATGTGAGACATTGGTAGCACGTCTGCCTTGCACTCACGAGGCCAAGAGTTCAATCCCTGGGACCGGCCCACATCTCAGAGTTCAGTCCCCAGCACTACAAGTACGTCACCTGACACTGCAACAATGACAACTGAAGGAAAAAAAAATAAGTCCAAATCAGAACTAAAAATTAAATTATTTCAAAGAATTTTTTGTTGGCTAAGCACCTAATTTTTTTCACTGAACTATTCAAAATCAATGCAATCTATGTGCTGCCTGTAATTTACCTACTGTGTATGAACAAAATGAAACTGTTTTACTTTTGTTTATTTGGGGGCCATACCGGCGATGCTCAAGGATCATTCCTGGCAGTGCTCTGGGGACCATAGGCAGTATTGGGGACTGACCCTGAGTCAGCCACATGCAAGGCATACAGCCCTATGCACTATACTATCTCTCACATCCCAAACTTTAATTTTCGTATTAGTGTTGGTAGCATTCTCAAATGATTGACAAAACTTAAAAAAAAAAAAAGACCTAGAATATTTTCACACAAACATTTCTCTGTCCTAAGCATAGATAAGCAAGGAGGGTGGGGTGGAGGGAGACTAAGAATTCGGACTCTTTAAAAAGGATTAGTTTCAACCTCAAACTTTCTCTTGAAAAATTCCCACACTGAAGACATGTGCCCTTAGCATCTCTCCATAAATAGGGTCACAGGGCTTGGCATGCTTGTGGCTTTCAAAACAACCGGAATAAATTGTGAAATAGAGGAAACTGGCCCTGGACACCCTGCTCATGAATGTTTACCTTCTACCTAAGCCTGGTCCACTTTATCTGTCACTAAATCAAGAACCAGCTGGTTTTGGTGGAGACTAAGTGTAATATGAGATCTTTCTACAAAACAGTTTATCCTCTAAAGACCGCATTACCTTCATTCTTTTTAAAATACTGAAAACTCCTAGAATTTCAAAAAAAAAACCAAGTGTTTTGAGAAGAGGAAGAAGACATGGCCAGGGAGACAGTGCAGTGGGGAAGGTGCTTGCCTTGCACCTAGCTGGCCCAGGTTTGATCCCCAGCATTGCTAAAAGTCCTTGAAATGCTACCAGGAGTAATTCCTGAGCACAGAGTCAGGAGTGATCCCCAAACAGAGCCAGAAGTAATCCCTAAGCACCGTTGGGTATGTGTAAACACAAAAAAGGTTACGAAGAGACTGAAGAGATGAACTGAAACAAGAACATTGGTGGAGGCTCTCGAAAATTTTGGTAGTGGTAAGGTTTACTGTATACATCAAACTCAAAAACATTAATGCTATTGTTAATGTGACCTAAACTATAGCAGTATTTTTTTTCTTTTTTGGGTCACACCCAGTGATGCTCAGGGGTTACTCCTAGCTCTGCACTCAGGAATTACCCCAAGAGGTGCAGGAGACCATGTGGGATGCTGGGAATCAAACCCGGGTCGGTTGTGTGCAAGGCAAAAACCCTACCCGCTGTGCTGTCGCTCCAGCCCCCTAATATATTACAGTTTTTTTTAAAAAAAGAAAGGAAAGGAAAAGAAAAAAAGTAAGAAGAAAGTTTTCAGGAAATACAGATGCCACAAAAGAGAAAGTTCTCAGGGAAGAAGAAAGGTTGGCATTAATGACTTTTAACAGATAGTCACTTTGAAAAAGAGAGACTATTTCAAACTTTCAGTAGAAAATGAACGTCTGTTTCCCAGACCTCCACATCCACTCTGCTCCACTCTCTCTCCACCCACACTCTGTCCTGGAGCTTTGAAGACACTCTAGCAACAAGCCCCATAGGATCTGCCTGTGTCGGGGCACAACCCCCACCCTGCCCCCTCTGTGCAAAGTCATATGACATCAGTGGGAACAGAAAACAAAATGGAAATCGATCTGCTCAAAAAAGATGCATACTTGGGCATGAAAATCATCACCCTATCCAGAGCACCAAAGTACAGAGCAGCAGGCTGGCTTGGTGCCTTTAAGAACAGCATTAGAAAGATGAGCAAGTGAGAGAGGAGGGGGGAAAGATGCCTGGGAGAGGCAGGTTGGAGGGGTGGGGGTGGAGAGGCATTGGCAGGAGGGAAACTGGGGACATTGGTGGTGGGAAATATACACTATTTAAAGAATGAGTGCTGGAAAACTGTATGACTGAAACCCAATCATGGGCAGCCTTATAAATGTTTATCTCATGATGATTTTTTTTTTATTTTTTTAAGGATAAACAAAAATTTTTAAAGGCCAAAAAAAAAAAAAAAAAGAGCAGCATTAGAGGGTTGTTTCTCAGCAAGGGATCATACAACCTGGAATGTTCACACCCCCTTGCAGCATATTCCCAGAGGGCCACAGGCGAAAAATCACATATACAGGGGGATCCACACACAAGAGCAACATGGAATCAACCGGTAGGACAGAGGTGCCACAGGAAGGAAAGAAGGTCCAAAGATTTTACTAACTAATCCACAAGGCAACGTCACAAATGCACAGGCAAATCAATATACTTGGAATTCAACTCTGAAATTCCCAAGACATACAATCACTGTCTGCAGAACTTACTATTCCACAGGTTCTTTAACTATATAAGTAGCAGGGGCTGGAGTGACAGCACAGCGGGTAGGGTGTTTGCCTTGCACGTGGCCGACCCGGGTTCGATTCCCAGCATCCCATATGGTCCTCTGAGCACCACTAGGGGTAATTCCTGAGTTCAGAGCCAGGAGTAATCCCTGGGCATCGCCGGGTGTGACCCGAAAAGAAAAAAGAAAACTATATAAGTAGCATATAATTGGCTCCCTGAACACAGAGCATGGAGTGAGCCCTAAATACTGCCAGGTGTGCACCTCCCTGCAATTTTTTTTATAAAGGTAATTATAGTGAAAATTTATCTTTCAACAATTGACCTTTGCATGCTCATTCATAGGCCCCCTGACCCCCTTTTGTGAGCAGTTATATTGTTTCCTATTGGTAAGGATCACAAAAACAAAATGAGAACTAAATACTGACCTCAAAAATCAACCTTTTTTCATCAGTTAGTTCAATAATCTACTCTCAAAACATGAAAGTGCTTACACTCTACATAAACTTTGGAAACAGCCTTCCATTCTAGTCCAGGGACCAGCTCTGTATTCTTGTGACCACATGTTTAATGCCCTATACTGCAGTTATCTCCACTGTAAAACAAAGACAATAAGAATTAGGGCCAGAGAGATGGTATAGCAGGTAAGGCATTTGACTTGCACATCACTGACCAGGGTTCAATCCCTGACATCCCACATGGTCCTCGAGCACAACCATAAGTGATTCCTGAGGGCAGAGCCAAGAGGAATCCTGAACATCACCAGATATGGGTCCCTACTTCCCAAAAAAGATATGAAAATTGAAAACTGAAAGGAAATTAAGGGACTGTAACGTATTCGGTGTGGAACACCTAACAAATGGTAGCCACAGTTAACCATATCTCTTTTCAATCAAAATTATATGTTTGGGAACTTTCAAAAAAGCCAAATAAATTTTAGCTGAGATTTTGATCATGTTGTAATTAATAACTGCCATTTCTCAGAAGACTAAACAATCAAAATGTTCATGGATGTCCCTTACTTGGGAGTTCAGGCACCTAAGGATAAACATAGTCATTCTGAATCATGACCCAGACCTGCTCAATCAAAAAATAAATTGTCACACACATCATTTAGGATTTTCTAATAACCACATGACAAAGGTAAGCACTGTAGCACTGTCATCCCGTTGTTCATCGATTTGCTCGAGCGGGCACCAGTAATGTCTCCATTGTGAGACTTGTTGTTACTGTTTTTGGCATATCGAATATGCCACGGGGAGCTTGCCAGGCTCTGCCTCTCGAGAGGGATACTCTCGGTAGCTTGCTGGGCTCTCCAAGAGGGATGGAGGAATCGAACCCGGTTGGCCTCGTGCAAGGCAAACGCCCTACCCGCGGTGCTCCAGTCCAACAAAGGTAAGAGATGGGTAAAAATGAATTTTAAGCGGGGCTGGAGCGATAGCACAGCAGGTAGGGTGTTTGCCTTGCACGCAGCCAACCCGGGTTCGAATCCCAGCATCCCATATGGTCCCCTGAGCACCGCCAGGAGTAATTCCTGAGTGTAGAACTAGGAGTAATCCCTGTGCATCGCCAGGTGTGACCCAAAAAGCAAAAAAAAAAAAAAAAAGAATTTTAAGCAATATATTTACTGAACCCAATGCAAACAAATCCAATAAGTAAATAATATTTAAACAGAATGCAATAGTTTAGATTACTTTTGCCACACTAAACCCTCAACATCATGTATAGCACATCGTGATCGTGACTAGCTGTATTTCAATTGCCCAAAAGTCAAAAATCCAAGTGTTTTAACTGTATTGATGATACAATTTAGCCAACACCTTTTCAGAAAGATCCCAATTCAGCATTCCTAACAAAGGCTTGTATTCCAGTATATATGAACTCTATGATTTTGATTAAAATAACTACCAGTGGGAAGACCCACAAAATTGAGTTCTCCCCCCACCAAAAAATGTGTTTGTTTGTTTTATCCTGGGTCATAGTCAAAGGTGCTCAGGGTTTACTCCTTGTTCTGTGCTCAGGGATCACTCCTACCTGGCAGGCTCTGGTGACCATGGCTAGGGAAGTGAACCAAGGGATCAAACCCATGTTGGTCAAGTGCAAAGCAAGTGCCTACTCGTTGGACCACCATTTGGGCCCCATATCCCATAATTTTCATCAGAATTAAATTTAACAGTACAGGGATAAAAAGTGAGAGTGGGTTATAGTTTTCAAGACACGTACTTGAACATTGCTTCATTTCAACCTACTTAAAACTCATCGACATGATCATTTACAGATGGGAAAACAGGACCTGAGGAAATTATCTGGCCAAGAATCACATGGTAAGTGGGACCAATTCCATGTCTCCTAACTCCAAGGGCTGGACTGTTGCACACACAGAACAACAACAAAGTGCCACACTTCTAAATATTGAAACACCTTCAATATTGATCTGTCCAATGGCTAAATGGAGAACATTATCCAATCATTATTATTATATTTTTTGCTTAGGGGATCACACCCTGAGATGCTTGGGGGTAACCCCCCAATACTCAGGTGATGCTAGGAATCAAACCCCGGCCTCTTGTTTAACAAGGCAAGCTCTCTAGTCCATTAAGCTAGCTTTCTGGTCCTAGTTTATCACTTTTGTTTTTTATAGCCATTATAATAAATAAAAATACAAGGAAGGGAACTGACATGCACTAAATTCCTATTTTTGCCCCAAGACCTAAAATGTGACTGGGGGGGGGGGGTTGTAAAAAAAAAAACAGCCAGGGAGGGGCAAAAGAGATAGCACAAGGGTTAAGGGGTTTGCCTTGCATGGTGCGGACCCCAGCAGTGAACACAATTCCCAAGCCTAGGATCCCCCCAGCAAACCAGCAGTCAGCACTGAGCAATATAGGGTGTGGCTCAAAAAGAGAAAGGATAAAACAAAGCCCGGGGGAGGGGGCCGGGTACTACTCAGACTCTGCCCGCAGCTTCTGCCTTGCAGGCATGAGATAGGGAGTTTTAGGCTCTGCCCTTTGTCACACCCGCATGTGGAAAAATCACAAGTGGGATCTCCAGGACTCGGCAGCCAGTCACTGAGCTCAGCCAGCAAGTGTCTGTGATCTGTCATGATAGCAACAGAAGGAAGGGAAACAGACATTTCTTTTTTTAAAAAATGCACCCAAATCTGCACATGAACACCCAATTACGAAAATAATAAAACCACAGGGGCACTGCTCAGGTGGATCGGTTGGTCAACAATTCTACTCCAAGGTCTTTGGAAGTGAAACCCAATTCTGGTGTCCCCACTGAAAAGTTTTCTGTTAAACATTGACAAAGCAAGTAGGTTCACACCGCTTGGTTGTTCAGCGTAAAGCTAATTATTAAGTGCTTTTAAGAAAAAAAAATGCAATTGTAGGGATTACGGAAGGCTGAACCACTGTCTCAGAGTTTCAAAGTTCTAAAAGTGAACCCACGATGGGAAAACAAGCGGGTCTTTATCTTTATTAATGCTGACTGGATGACAAACACCCAATGCTATTTATTAGTTGATGACATCTCCCGGATGGCTGAAAGGGTGTGTGTTTGCTTTTAGCTCCTCTTCTGAAAGTCCTCTGCAACTTTCCTACAATGCATGTAAGTTCACTTTATAGTTAATAAAAATAGCAATAAAGACATGAACTCATTAAGGCATCTTTAAGCAGAGAGAAGGGCTTAATACAACTTCTTTTCAGTTTTAAGTAAAACTATTATTCCGATGCCAAGCTCCTCTTACGGGACTGCTAATAGAATCTGAATTAGCTAGGGCAAAATCTCTTCAGAACCCAGTTTGCAAATTCTACCCATAAAATCCCTCCCAGCTCTGATATTAACTTTCTAATTATTTTAAAATTTTAATGATCCTTATAAGGGCTGTGGCCGTCTAGAAACATCAAGCTGAGTTTAGCCAGATCCGGTTCTCACTTCACTTATCTGATGCTACAAGTGGGTCCCCTTCACTTTTCCTTTTTTAAAAAAAGTAGATTGGCAGTCAAGAGAAAAACTGTGGTATTACCATTCCAGGTAATGTCACCTTCCTTTAGGTCTCAGGAAGACATCTAAAAAATACTGGGGTTCGGCGGGGGGGGGGGGGGGTGCCGAGATACAGGGGTCAAGGCCCATTGCATCAGTCAAGCCGGGTTAGACTCCGGGCACCGCCAAGAGTGAGCACTGAGCCAGGAGTAAGTCCTGAGTCCCGCCTAATGTGGCCCCCCAAATGAATGCCAATGATAATGATTAAAATAAAACAAGCAAACCACCCCAAAAAAAACCCTTGTTCTCTTTAGTGCGACAACTTCGGTGGCTCCTAAAGAACTTAAGAGACACAGGCCCGCGCTCTCTGCAGGGCGCAGACGAACTGGGAAACAACGAGCCGGGAATCCCAAGTGACAAGACCCATCTGGGCCGAAGCCAGGGTGCCCAGGGAACTTTTATTCTATTTATTTATTTTTTTAGGGTGGGGGATTAAGTCGCGTCTAGGGGAGCGGGTGGCAGGGGCGCGGCGCGGCTCCGAGGGGGCGCGGGGGGCGAGCTGGACCTTCCCCTCCCGGGCTGGGGCTCAGGAGCCGCCGCGTCCGCCGGGATCCGCGTCCACCGCGCGGGGGCCAGCAGCGTCCAGGCCGGGGCTGCGGGGCCGGGGACACCTCGGCCGCCGCCCCCCGGGGAGGCGAGACCCCCCCCACCTCCCCAACACCCCCGTCCCGCTCTGGACCCGGGTGCCAGACGCGGCCGAGATTGGAGGCCGCGGGGGCCCTGGCGACGCGGGGCGGCCTGGGCACTGGGGTGTGTCCCCCGGCGCGGGTGCGCACCCCACCCCCTGGGCAGGGCGGGCCACGCAGCGCGCCGGCCTCGGGGTGCGGGAGGGGGGCGGAGATGGGGGGCGGGCCCCCCGCTCCCCCCCCACCCCGCCCCGGCTTCTTTACCTGGTCCCGCGGCGGCGCGGCTGGGAGCCCCGGCGGGCCCGGCGCGGCCCTGGCTCACCTGGGCGGAAGTGAGAGGCCGGGGTGACCGCGCCTCACCTGGCAGGTCCACCCCGAGCGCCGCGGCGACCCTCCCCGCCTGGGGCGGGGCGCCGCGGTGGCGCGCGGGGAGGGGTGAGGGTGGGGGGGTGCGGCCCGGGCCGCGGGGCGGGGCAGGTGAAGTGCCCAGGGCCCCGGGACGGCCCCGAGCCTGGGGGGGGCGGGGAACATGGGGGCCGGGGACTGACCCCACACGCCCCCCGAAGGCGCGGGCAGGTGTGGGGCAGGACCGGTGGGAGCACTGGGCTGCGAGCCCGCAGCCCGTGAAAGGCCTCCGCGGTGTCGTCTGTGGGTCCCCCTGCGTGTCCCTTCCTGTCCTCCCAACCCCTTTCTGTAGCCCTGTCGCCCCTTGGAATCCGGTGCGCTCCTTGGCGGGGCTGTGTCGGTTCTTCCCCAGCCGGGAGGACCGGGAAGGCGAGTCTACGCAGCGTTTGCCTGGCCCGCGCTCCGTTGATACGAGTCAGACACAGAATTCTCCACCACTCGGGGGGTGGGGGGTGGGGGGAACCGATGATGCTGATGCTGACGGGTGCTGGGGCGCGCCCCCCAGCAGGGTCTCCTAAGTACAAGTAAAAGCGCAGGCCCTGACATCACTACCCAGTTGGACGTTCTCCTGCTCCAGCATCAGACCTGCACTGGGAGCGCAAGCCGTGCGGAACCCGGCGTTAAATCCCGCATGTCGTTTTGATGGCAGGTGTCATACTTCGTCTGATCCAATCCATCCATAAACTTTTTCGAAAGAGAATCAGGCTCAGGTACCTGATTCCTGGGATAGACCCGGCCTTTGCTAAATCCCGTGAAGTGAGTCAAGTGGGATGTCTGTCTTGAAGGAGATGCCAATGTCTTGAAGGAAAATAAGGCTTATATGCAAGTCAACTACAATGTATGCCACATTTGTTGTAACCCACCCCCCCCACACACACACACATACACACACACTTCACATTTTTAATGGGAATAGTGTTCGTTAACTTTTTGTTGTTGCTGTTTTGGATTACACTCACCGGTGCTCAGAAGTTACTTCTGGATCACTCCTGGTGACAGTCAGACTACTACACTTCAGAGATCAAATGTGAGATTCTACATGCTCCAGCCTGTTGCATGATTTCTCTGGCCCCGTGCTTGTTTGTTTGTTTGTTTGTTTGTTTTGAGGGGGCACCCCTGGGAGTGCTCAGGTTTTGCTCCTTGCTCTGTGCTCAGGGATCACTCCTGGCAGGCTCGGGGACCATATGGGGTGCCAGGGATTGAACCTGGGTCTGCTGCATGCAAGGCAAATGCTCTAACCGCACCCAAACACCCACACACCCTTAACCCCCTACAGATGCTACTTTTAAAGGAAATGCCAGTTGTATGGCTGGTGGAAAGTGCAGGCCCAGAAGAATAGCTCAGTGGCTCAGATCCTTTGCAAGGCACATGCGTGGTCAAAGTTCCAACCTGGTACCACCACACGCACTCCTGGCAGCTCAGCTGCTCTATGACAAAAGCATATATTCCCTCCTGAGCTTGATGGCCAAGAAGCCCCATGGCTGGTGAGTAGGCGTGTGAGCACCACAGTGACCCCTGGCAGGTATCACAACCAGCAAGGGTAGAGCACAGTCAGTAATGCCACCCGCTCTAGAGAATCCCATGGTGGGACACCACAACCTGAAGTGAGATGCCTGGCATGCCGAGTAGCCATTGGGTGTGTGTGATCCCTGGTGAGCACAATCACAAAAACGGGTTGGGAGAGATAACACAGCGGGTAAGGCTCTTGCCCTGCATGTAGCCGACGCCAGTTCAACCCCCTCCCCTTACATGGTATATGGTCTCTTTAGCGCTGTCAGGAGTGAGCTCTGAATATAACCCCTGGATATGGCCCCAAAACCAAAGCAACCAAACAACAATTAAATATATATATATACATATATATATATCTCAACAACAATGACAAAGAGAGGTGAAAATTATAATAGTATCAGCATAATCTATGCCTTTTTAGGAACTAGGAATTATTGTAGCACTGTAGCACTGTTGTCTGTTCATCGATTTGCTCGAGCGGGCACCAGTAACATCTCCATTATGAGACTTGTTACTGTTTTTGGCATATCGAATACACCCACGGGTAGCTTGCCAGGTTCTGCCTTTCGGGCAGGATACTCTCAGTAGCTTGCTGGGCTCTCCAAGAGGGATGGAGGAATCGAACCCAGGTCAGCTGAGTGCAAGGCAAACGCCCTACCCACTGTGCTATCGCTTCAGGGATATAAACTTTTATAATAAATGACTAACTAGAGTGACAACAGAATCTTCAGAACATAAAGAGATTCATTATGCCTGTTGAAAGTGTGTCAGAACTTGAGCAGGTCCTAACAGGTGTTTGAAGATGGAAACTCTTCCCGAGTCAGGGGGTGGTCTACATTGGAGAGTAGGCAAGGTAGTGCCTACTCAAAATCTTGCCTTGCAAGCAGTGGGACTCTTCTTGCCTGGACACTTGACGATGGTCACGAATACAATCCCCTTCTCAAAAAGGCTGTCTCTGAGTTGACTATGAATTGTCATAGTCATCCTCGGCTCATTCCTTCTTCCTGACTCAACCCAATCTCCCACTTCATCCCTTTAAGACCTAGCGCTGGCTGAACAGGTTTCCTCTCTGTCCTTGGAATCACCTTGTCCGGTGCTTACTGGCTTCCTTATCTATCCTGGAATGTTCTAGAAGCCCTACCAGATCTCCAGGGTGTTCACTCAAGGTCCTCCTCTCAGGGGAAGTTCGTCCCGGATCTCCCCAATTTCCCCGGCCAACATTCTTCTCCACCATATTTAATGTTTTTTTTTTTTTTTTTTTTTTTTGCTTTTTGGGTCACACCCAGCGATGCTCAGGGGTTACTCCTGGCTTTGCACTCAGGAACTACTCCTGGCGGTGCTTGGGGGACCATATGGGATGCCGGGGATCGAACCCGGGTCGGCCGCGTGCAAGGCAAACACCCTACCCGCTGTGCTATCGCTCCGGCCCCCATATTTAATGTTTTAACCACAGTTTTTTGGGTTTTTTTTTTTTTTGGTGTGTTGTTAATTTGGGGGTGGGGTTGGGCTATACCCAGTGCTTAGGGGCTATTCCCAGCTCTGTGCTTGGGGTCAGGGGTCACTCCCAGTGCTTGGGGGGACCTGCCTTGCTAGAGATCCTTTTCCCTTTTTCTTTCCTTTTTCCTTTCCCTTCCCCTCTTCCCCTCTTCCTTTCCCTTCCTTCATTGTGAGAGTGGGTAGTTTGGGCCACACTTGGCAATAATGTAATAATATAATAATATATTATTATATTTTATAATAATAATATAATATTCAGGGCTCACTCCTGGCTGTGCACTGAGGTGGGCTCAGGAACCACATTGGTTGCCAAGGATCAAACCTAGGTCAGCTAAGTGCAAGGTGCCCTACCCACTGCACTATCACTCCATCCCCCCATCTTTTCATTTTCATCCAGAATCTGAAGTTAGGAATCAGGAATAAGCCCTAAATTCCACCTCCCATTACTCCGCCTCTCCATCCTGCCATTGCCAAAAAAACAAAACAAAGCAAACCATTTTTTCCAGAGTCAAAAAAAATTGTACTGTTCTTTTCACTCATTTATTTTTCTTTTTTGGTTCACCCTTTTTGTAGATGGAATGAGGATGATCATTCAAATTGTAAAAAATAGACATTGTAATGTGATTAATCCACAAAACATAGCATTTTCAAGTAGTTAATTGTTCAAAATCTATGTGGAAAATCACAAATACAAAGCAATATTCCTGAAGCAAGAAAATAGGAAAATATCTGATTGTTTTATATTTTGGGCCACACCTGGTGGTGCCTGGGGCTTATTCCTGACTCTAATCACTCCTGATGGTGCTCAGGGGACCGGAGAAGGTGCCAGGAATAGAACTAAGGCTGGCTATGGGCAAGGCAAGAAAGTTAACTCATGTGCAATCTTCCTGGCCCCAGGAAAACTTGTATTGTTTGTTTATTTTCTTTTTGGGTCACACCCGGCGATAAACAGGGGTTACTCCTGGCTTTGCACTCAGGAATTACTCCTGGCAATGCTCAGGGGACCATATGGGATGCTGGGAATTGAACCCAGGTCAGTTGGGTGCAAGGCAGACGCCCTATGCTATCGCTCCAGCCCCCAAATTTCTATTTTTTGCCATAATTTCTTTAATCTCAAATCAGATCATTTTGGAAGAGTGCCAAAATAGTAGTCAAAACTCAAACGAACTGTTTTTTAACACGAGGTTTTATGAGATACTCTGTTCTTTCTCCCTGGGTTTTTACCAAATTCTTGATCTCTATCCCCTTCCTATATTTTATCAAAAGATGAGGCTAAGGGAATGTATTGAGGTCTGTATAAAACCCAGTAGTGGGTCTTTTAGGGGTCTGGAGTGATAGCACAGCGGGTAGGGCGTTTGCCTTGCACGCAACCGACCCAGGTTCGATTCCCAGCATCCCATATGGTCCCCTGAGCACCACCAGGGATAATTCCTGAGTGCAGAGCCAGGAGTAACCCCTGTGCAGAGCCAGGTGTGACAAAAACAAAAACAAAAACTCAGTAGTGGGTCTTTAAAAAAAAAAACAAAGTCAATGCTTTTTTTTTTTTTTCTTTTTGGGTCACACCCGGCGATGCACAGGGGTCACTCCTGGCTCATGCACTCAGGAATTACTCCTGGCGGTGCTCGGGGGACCATATGGGTAGCTGGGATTCGAACCCGGGTCAGCTGAGTGCAAGGCAAATGCCCTACCCGCTGTGCTATCACTCCAGACCCCTCAGTGCTTATTTTTAAAGGTTGCTTTTTTTTGCTTTTTTCTGGGGTCACACCCGGCGATGCACAGGGGTTACTCCTGGCTTATACACTCAGGAATTACTCCTGGTGATGCTCAGGGGACCGTATGGGATGCTGCTGGAAATCTAACCCAGCTCGATGGTATGCAAGGCGAATGCCCTATCTGCTGTGCTATCGCTTCAGCCACTAAGGGTTGCATTTTTAAAGGTTGCGTTTTAAAGGTGGTCATGAATCCAATTAAGGTGCAACTCTGAAACATCACTCTGGAGGTGACAGAATACAATGTTCCAAGTACTATTGGGGGAATATTTGCTTGCTGTGCTCAGAGGACATATATGGTATCAGGGATCAAACTGGATAAGGCAAGCACCTTAATCCCTGTATTATCTCTCTGGCCCTGTAGGGAGAATATCTGAATCAAGACGCTTACCCTATTAAAGTACACACTTCTATAGTAACAATAAACAAATCACATTTTAAACTCTTTTAAAAGTTAAAATGTGCACTTTCTGTTTTTTATTTCATAGTTTGGGTCTCTAGAGGATTTCCTAATGCTGGCTACACAGTAAATATTGAATTATGTTTATGGTGGGAATGACAGAGGGAAAGATTCTTCTAAAGGGAGGAATGAGGGGCTGGAGTATAGCACAGCGGGTAGGGCGTTTGCCTTGCACACGGCCCACCCAGGTTCCATTCCCAGCATCCCATATGGTACCCCAAGCACCACCAGGAGTGATTCCTGAGTGCAAAAAGCCAGAACAGAAGTACCCCCTGTGCATTGCCGGGTGTGACCCAAAGAGCAAAAAAAAAAAAAAAAAAAGGAGGAATGAAAGGAATAAAATAGGAAGGATAAAGTGGGTAATAGATATGTGTAAGTTAAAAAATGGGACTAGGTAATTTCATTTTTATGAATACTTAAATGGATAGACATAACTCTTTAATTTAAAAAAGTGTGCTTGCTTCTTTTGCAACTTGTAAGTGCTGCAAAATTGGTTCTGCGATTTTTTTAATGTATATATAACAATGAATACTACAGACAATAGTTTCACTTCCTCCTATCCCAAAATGACACCTCATAATACATCATCTCAATGTCTCAAATTAGGGTTCTTGGACGTATAGTATCAGCATCACCTAAGAATTTGTTATAAATGCAAATTATTCTGTCCCACCTAGGTTCTTGGAACTGTAAACCATTCTTCTGTGTTTCAACAAATCCTTCTTGTTATTCTGATGCTCTCTAAAATCTCCAACCTGGACATAGCTCAGTGGTAGAGCACTTGCCTTGCGTGTACAAGGTTTGGGGTTTAATCCCTGGCACAGCCAGAAATAAAACAGAGAATCACTGCAAAACACCAATCTTCTATGTTCTGTTGTGGATGAAAAGGCGCTAAATTAAATACTTTTACTCAAGAGGGGAAAGATTACATTTTACAATGAATGTTCACATTTTGTTCAATATGTTTTAAAAAATCCTCATTACAGAACCTTTAGAACGCACGGAAATTCAGTAAGAAGATATGGGAAAAAATAACTCAAATTTTTCTTTTTTTGGGGGGGGTACTTTTTTGTGGGGGAGGGGTGTCACACCTGCTATGCTCAGGGGTTCCTCCTGGCTCTGCACTCAGGAATCACTCCTGGCAGTGTTTAGGGGACCATATGGGATGCAAAGCATCGAATCCGGGTCGGCTGCGTGCAAGGCAAGCACCCTATCCGCTGTACTATACCTCCGGTCCCCAACTTTTCTTTTTTCTTTTATTTAAAATAATATTTATTTATTTATTTATTTATTTTTCCAACTTTTCTTTAGTGTGGTCGTCCACTCTTTCTTCCGTCTCCTTGCCGACAATTTCGTAGTCAAGATAAAGGCGGATGCTTGTCCCTGAAACTTGAGTCCTTAAATTCTGTTCACAGCAGCCTTTACAAGTGCTTCTCTAAACAAACAAACAAAACACAGGGAGGCTATGTATGGCATCTCCATGAGGAAGAGGGCAGATTCTGAACTCCAGCATCAAGTTTATTCCAACAGACTGTGCTTGAAAGCAACGCGCCCTGCAGGGTCTTTGAGCCTGGCTAGTTAAACCCCCAATCTGCCAGGACCAAGGTAGAAAACGTTCGTCAAGCGTTTCTCAAATGCAACCAACCACTTGGGACTTTTGAGGACGGGAAAGCCTAGGACGATTAGCTTGGGTCCTTTTGAACCCTTTTTTTCCCCTTCTTCCGCTCTACAAGACCAAGCACAGCCCTGGGGCATCCCGGTGGCCTGCAGGCGAGAACGCTGAGCGGCGCCTTTAAGATCCTCCCGGTCTCCGCCCACGCCTGCGGAAGGCGGAACCGGAAGTCGCGGGGTCGCCCCGGTCCCCAGCATGGCGGCCGCCTGGGCCCCCGGGCCGGCTGCTCCGGAGGCGGTGGCCGCCCGGCTCCTGGGCGTCCTGTGGCTCGTGTCGCTCCCCACGGGCCCGTGGGCAGCCGCCGCCGCGTCCAGCGAGGAGACGATTAAGTGCGAGGATCTCAGAGTGGGACAATATCCTCCGTGAGACGCTCCGGCCCGCACGGGGGCGGGTTTGGTGGCGCGAGTGGGGGGCGGAACGCAGTGACCGACCGGGGGTCGCTGATGGCCCGGGGCCGGCGAGGAGGTGGGGCAGGGGCCACCCTGTGGCCAGGGCCCGGGCTCGGCGCGAGCCGTCCCGGCAGCGCTGGGCAGGTGCCCCCCCCCCACCCCCCGACGCGTGTCTGCCCGGTGCGGGGAGCAGGAGGCGTGGGGGCGGGGGAGGACAGGTCGAAGAGGAGGACGGGGTCAGGGTCAGTCGCTTGACGGTGAGCCCACCGGGTCCCCGGGACTCCGGAGAGGGAGATTGCAAGCTGCCCGGCTGCCTGCGGGCGGGTTTTGTGCTCTGGGGCAAATCCGGTGAAAAGGCAGATGACAGTGGCTGGGGGGTGCCAGCTGCAGGGCCCGGATGCTGTTGGAGTGATGCTGGAGCATCGCTGGGGGCACCCAAGGGATGCTCGGCCCGTGATTGGGACGCTGCGCGGCAGCTCTAGGTTCGAGATGCATGAACGGAGGCTGCGAGTGTTAGAGTAGCGCTCCCCCCCCCCCCCCGCGCGCGCGCGCACACACACACACACACACACACACACACACTCGCGGGGTCGTGATAAAGGCAGAAGCAGATGAAGTGGGAATTACATTCGCACTGAAATGAGCAATGTTGGGGCTTGCTCTTCAAGCCCGTGGTTTCCCTTGAATTCACCTGCTCGCCGGCCTGTCTCTTTCTCTGCTTATTTCCTGTCTTCTCTCTGCTTATTTCCACTCTGGGGGGTGGGGGGCTGTGTTCCCCAGCTCATCTCTCTCCCTTCACGTTTTTCTAAATAAGTTTCAACGGAAATGATCTTGCTTCGCACACAGTAAAATAAAATATAAGTAGCTGCTTGGGGGGTTGAGGATCACAGATCCCCTTCCCCTTGCTGGAATTCAAGTTTTGCACAGCATGATAGACCCGGCACCCCATCCCCCAACCCACAGCCCTGCAGAAACCAGCCCCAGCATGGGAACAGCCCTGGGAGCACCGCCCCCCGCCCCCCCCCCCCCCCCCCGCAATAAAATTAAGTACCTATGTTGGTACAGAATTAGATGAGGTCTTACACAAAGTGTGGAACAACAACAACAAAAAAAAAAACTAACAGAGTAAAATAATTTGAGAGAAAGATCTTAAAATTCAAAGAAACCTTTATTGACATTCAGATTTGTACAGAATAGCTACAACTTGCTGAATACTTCGAGTTTGAGAATCACAAACCTAGTAAATTGCTGCTTTTTCTTGGCAGAAATATTGGGGTCATCTTAGGAACCCTTTGAAGACATATATATACATATGTATACATATTTGCTTTTTGGGTCATACCCGGCGATACACAAGGGTTACTCCTGGCTCTGCACTCAGGAATCACTCCTGGCGGTGCTCAAGGGACCATATGGGATGCTGGGAATCAAACCCAGGTAGGCTGCGTGCAAGGCAAACACCCTACCCGCTGTGCTATCGCTCCAGCCCCGACTTGTATATTTTTAACCCTGTTGAGAAGGTGCTGAGTGTACCATGAGATAAAAGGAAAATTGTCTGTTATTCCTGCATATAAATGAGGTTCCTCATGGTGATTTAAAAACTTAATCACCGTCAAACTCTATTTCAAATAATTCAATTTAAGATTATTTGTTACAGGAAGTGATATATATGGTGACACTTTTGGGTCCCCATAAGTGAATGCAATAAAAAAATATCTGGGAACTTTTTTTTAGCTTGCTCTTCTCTTGAAATAATTTGGTAATAATTTTTCTTTTCATTTTTTCCTTCATGCTTGTGCCTGGATTGATGTTCTTCAAAGATGGCACATCCTGGCGCCAGGGGTGTGGCTCAGTATTGAGAGCACATGCCTTGCAGGTGTTTGTTTCTGAGTTGGATCCCGCTGCTCAAATAAAAAATAAAAAGGTGGGAGTGATAGTATAGTGGTGCATGAAGTGAGTTGGCTGCGGGTTTGCGGGATTCAAATCCCTGGCACCTCATATGGTCCCCGGTGCTCTGCCAGGAGTGATCCCTGAATGCAAAGCCAGGAGTAAGCCCTCAGCACCCCCAGGTGTGACCCAAAAACTGAAAAGAAAAAAAAAAGTACTCAGTTAATAAAATAAAATTTATCTCTTTTGCCTGAGCTAATATACATATGCTAATGAGCTTTTCTTGTGATAGTTCATGGAACTTGGTGCAATTAAAAGTATTTGTGGTCATGCTTTTTGGACAAACTAGCTGCTGCTTCTTACATGTGAATATAAACATGAGTATGTAATAGGAACTGTTTGGAGAGGTCCATGGTTGGAATGTAGTTTCTCTTTCCTTGACATTTTTTACATATATTTGTAAAGACCCCAAAATAAATGATGCGACCCAAGAACCAGTTAACTGTACAAACTACACAGCTCACGGTAAGGCTTCTGGAAATTTGTCTTTATTTTGGTGGGGGGTGGGGGGGCGGCGGCGGGTGGTGTTGGGCACTGCCACTGGTGTTCAGGGACTGCTTCGAGCTCTGCGCTCAGTCACCCAGGTGACTGGGATTGAACTAAGTGGGGGTCAGCTGTGCCTTTCATGACAAGTGCCTTACTCATGTTCTCTCTCTCTCTTGCACAAAGAGAATTCTTTAGTTTCTAATTCCTAAAAGAATTTAAAATAAGACTCTTAGCTCAATAAGGTACAATAGGTGACGTTATGTATTTGTAAAATATGCTTCAGTGCGTGAGAACAATATAAGTATGCATTGGTATTTTCTTCCAGAGGTGGATGGTACCCTCAGCATAATAATTTGGGGGGAACTTTTGTTCTAAAGTTTGTGCGTTCTATAATTTGTCAGGTAAAAATGAAAACCATTGCTTTCTCAATTTAAAAATTACCCCTGAGCACTGCCAGGGGTAATTCCTGAGTGCATGAGCCAGGAGTGACCCAAAAAGCAAAAAAACAAAACAAAACAAAAAAATGCTTGTTGGAGCTACTTAGCATTCTTAATTGCCTTTTGCATAACGATGGCAGTGATACAATTTTTCTGAGAAAGACCACCTGCTAAGGGGCCAGAGCATAGCTGAAAGGGCTGGAGGACATGTTTAGCATGAAGGGCTGTTCAATTCCTGCCATCTCTGGTTTCCCTGAGGACCACCTGGAGTGAGCCCTGAGCATTGCTGCATGTGGCTTCCCCCCAAATAATAAACAACACCTATGAAAGTCTACTGATGCTTTTATTTTTTTTGCTGTTTGGGTCACAGCTGGCAATGCATAGGGATTACTCCTGGCTCTGCATTCAGGAATTACTCCTGGCAGTGCTCAGGGGACCATATGGGATGCTGGGAATCGAACCCGGGTCAGCAGTGTGCAAGGCAAACACCCTACCCACTGTGCTATCGCTCCAGTCCCCTGTTGATGCTTTTAAGTAGAGAGCAAGGAAAATAACAAGTGATGTTTCTTTTATAAGCAAAAGCTTTTCTAAAATAGATTCATATTAAGAGATTTAAGCACCTGGTTGCCACAATACACTCTTGTTTTTTAAAGAATTTCTTTTTTTTTTTTTTTTGCTTTTTTTTGGGTCACACCTGGCGATGCACAGGGGTTACTCCTGGCTCTGCACTCAGGAATTACCCCTGGCGGTGCTCAGGGGACCATATGGGATGCTGGGATTCGAACCCGGGTTGGCCGCGTGCAAGGCAAACGCCGTACCCGCTGTGCTATCACTCCAGCCCCAAGAATTTCTTATATATAAGTAATTGATCTTGGGACCAGAGGTATAGTACAGCAGACAGGGTGTTTGCCTTGCACACAGCCAACCAGGGTTCGATCCGAAGCATCCCATATGGTCCCCCAAGCACTGCCAAGAGTAATTCCTGACCCAAAACTTAAAAACCTCAGTCCCTCTCGGAGAGCCCAGCAAGCTACCGAGAGTATCCTGCCCACATGGCAGAGCCTGGCAAGCTATCCGTGGCGTATTCAATATGTCAAAAACAGTCATAACAAGTCTCACAATGGAGATGTTACTGGTGCCCACTCAAGCAAATTGATGAACAACAGGATGACAGTGCAGTGCTACAGTTATGTTTGTTCAGATTGGGCCTAATCTGAGCAAATTTATAACTGTAGCTCTGCACTGTCATCCCCGCAGTAAACCAGGGTTTACAAGGACTGCTCTCTTCCATGTTTAGGGGACCATGTGATCCAGGGGATCTCTGAGGTTAGCCACATGCAAGGCAAGTGCCTTAAGCCCTGTACTTTCTCTCAGATCCCTAAGATCCCTAAATCATAACTCATTTTAAAATAAGCACTTGTTGACTGAGCTAACAGGAAGCGTTTTTGATGGGAAGGGAGGTTTGGGGCCACTCCCGGCTTCCTCTTGACGCTGCACTGAGGGATCACCCCTGGCGGTGCTCAGGGGACCATCTGGGGTTGAATTTGGGGTGTCTGCATGGGAGGCAAGTGCCCCCTGTACTGTCTTTCCAGCCCCAGGAAGATATTTTGAATAAATCAAAGCGAATAACTGAGTTCAATGAAGTGTTCACTTACTGAGAAAGTACACGGAGGGCTTTTGCTAGGTGGATAGTTAATAAATCTCGGCCCTGGAGGAGTGTTCCGCCTTCTGTTCGGCGGGGGGCTGTTCTGCTGGCAGCGGGGAGGACGGTGAGCGGCCGCAGGTCGTGTGTGTAAGCCCAGGGGTCCCGCCTGTGCTCCTGCACGCACAGCGTGTGCTCCGGCCTTCTGAGCCGCTGCCTGGTCTTCAATATTTATTAAAATCCATTTATTTTAAAAAGTGCCGTAAGTGTAACTTGCACACACAGTGACAGCTCCCAGATGATGAGAAGCCGTCACCTGCGTGCCAGAAGCCCCCTTTGCTTTCTCACAGACAACCATAGCCTAATGGCGTAGATGCTTATGGAGTGTTGTGATTTTGGGGGGTCCTCCCACACAGTGCTCCCTGGGAATGAGCTCACACACACACAAACACACACACATCTAAATAGTGTATTTGTGTATTTGTGTATTTTCCTAAGAATATGGGTAGTCTTCACTGCAAAGAATTTTTGTTTAATTTTGGGGTGGTTGTGGGAGGCATACCCAGTGGTGCTGAGGGATTACTCCTAGCTCTGCACTCAGAAATTACTCCTGGCAGTACTTGGGAGACCTTATAGGATGCCAGGGATCAAACCCAGGTCGGCTGAGTGCAGAGCCAGTGCCCTCCTGCCCACTGTACTATCACCCCAGCTCAGAACTGCCTTGAACGGCAGTGAGTGTTTGAGGATATAGTCTCCTGCCATGTTAATGGAATGTTCATTTGAGATGCTCCGATGTGTTAGGTGGCCTGATGACTCGATGATGTTATGGTCCAGGCTGGAAAGTTCTGTGTGATTGGGCAGCTTCAGCCTTGCATGGATGAGGGCACGTGATTCGCCATCTGTTTCTCCTTGGTGGTGGTCACTGTTAATCACCTGTCACTTATTGCTCCTCTCTATTTGTTCCCCTCTGAACTTGATGCAGTTTCCTTTGTAACATTAAAAATATTAATGGGAGACTCATTACAGTACTCCCCCCCCCCTTTGGTTTTTGTTTTGGGGGCCATGCCCCGTTGTATCCAGGGCTTACTTCTGACTCTGCATTCCAGGTCGCTTCTGGTGGGGCTGGGGGGACCATAAGGGGTGCCAGAGATCAAATATGGGTCTGCTGCATGCAAGGCAGGTGCTTACCTGCTGTAGTATCTCCCCAGCCTCTGTGCACATATCTTACTCGTCATTTCTCCCATAACCTTAAACATCCATTAAGGTTTGTGGCCCGCACCACTTGGCCATGTTGTTTGCAAAAGCTGATTTTCTTACTGCAGCTCTCCCAAAGGAAAGCTAGATTTTTTTTTTAAATATAGGAATACTGACATTTATTCAGCCATTGGTTAAGCTGACTGAAGCTTGTATGAATTCCACACCACTTTTTCAAAAAAAATTTTAATTAAAGATCTGTGCGATAGACTGTTACAAAGCTGTTCATAATTAGGTTTCATACAATGATCCAGCACCCATCCTCCACCAGTGTACATTTCCCACCATCAATGTCCCCTGTTTCCCTCCCACCATCCCCAACACCCCACCCTCTACCCCCAGCCTCTCCCTATAGGAGGCACTTTCCTTCTTGCTCTCTCTTCATTTTGTGCGTTACGGTTTTCAATACAGGTCCTAAGACGTCCTGGTGTTTGTCCAGGTCATTCAGTATTTTTATCGGGAGTGTAAGACTGGAGTAGCTTTCTAACTGGGGGGCAGCTTTGGGGTGTGGATGTGACTGCCAAGGCTTTTGGAAGTTCAGGGAGGGGTGTGTATGTGGGGGGGAGGTAGCCCGTTCTGACTCTGAGAAGGCCTAGAGATTTCAGTCATAAAACCCACACAATAGGGGCTGGATCGATAGTACAGTGGGGAGGGCGTTTGCCTTGCACGCGGCCAACTGAGTTTGAATCCCAGCATCCCATATGGTCCCCTGAGCACCGCCAGAAGTAATTCCTGAGTGTAGAACCAGGAATAACCCCTGTGCATCGCCGGGTGTTACCCAAAAAGCAAAAAAAAAAAATAAAATAAAATAAAAATAAAAAAAACCACACAACAGAATAGGAAAGCTATATTCTAGTATTGGAAATATGAAGGTATAGTTGGACTCTTGTACTTTATCTTTTGTTTCTACTCAAATTCCAGATGGGGAGAGCATAAAAGAACAAGAGAGAATGAGAGAATGAGAGAGAGAGAGAGAGAGAGAGAGAGAGAGAGAGAGAGAGAGAGAGAGAGAGGAGAGAGAGAGAATAAGAGAGAATGAGAAAGGAGAGAGAACAAAAGAACGAGAAAACGAGAGAGGACAGAGAGAGGAGAGAAAATAAGAAAATGAGAGGAGAGAGAGGAGAGAGAACGAGGAAGAGGAGAGAAGAGAGAATGAGGGAGAGGAGAGAGAGAACGAGAGAACGAGAAAACGAGAGAGGACAGAGAGAGGAGAGAAAATAAGAAAATGAGAGGAGAGAGAGGAGAGAGAACGAGGAAGAGGAGAGAAGAGAGAATGAGGGAGAGGAGAGAGAGAACGAGAGAACGAGAAAACAAGAGAGAGGACAGAGAGAGAGAAAGAATGATCAGACTCTCAGATCAACACTGTCCAGAGACTGCATGTTAACTGGAGTTAGATGGCAAAAAACTCCCACTTCCTTTCATGTCGTGTAGTTCATTAATAAATTTGATGCTTGGGGAGGGTGTGTCTTGGGGGTGGGGGAGGCCATGCGGTGCCTGAGATGAAACTTGGGTCTCCTACGTGGAAGCATTTGGCCCATTGAGCAATTTCTCTGGAGTGGCATTTTTATTGTTACAAAACCCCATTTCCTGATTATTTCAAGGTTAGCATTTTTACATTATAAAAGTGTTGCTTCGTAATTGAGTAATTCTGTGCAGTTAAAGGCTTGAATGGATGCCATCTAAATCCTAGATATCTGCCAGAGCCAAACCTTTTGCAGAAAACCTGCGAATTCAATAGTTTTCAGGCTTGTGGTGTGTTGCTTAATCTTTTTTACTAGTTAACAGTTGTTAGTAATCAGCTTCTTTAATCGAATCAAATTGATTTATTTTTGCTTGTTCCTAAAATCGATGTAAGCATGAACTTATCATGGTTTCATGGTAATCGTATTGATTAAGAGTAATGAGTATTATTAGTCTAGATCAGACAGAATATTACCCACTTATAAGACTTTGGCCAACCATTTAATTTCTTGGAACTTAAGTTTTTCTGTTTTAAAAGAGAAAAAAAAAAAAGGAAAAAGGAACATAGTACTAGTTCTGTCTATTCATCAGGTTTTTCTCTAATAAGGAACAAATGAAATACTACAAAGTAAACCCTAGGGTGGATGCTTCCTTTTCTGCATGTTTGTTTCGAGGCATCATGGTTTATAGTGATGCTGTTGCATAGTCTCTGAATGAGACCCCAGTCCCTGAAGACCCTTCCACTATTATCTCACATCCCTAACCTCTGCCCACAACCCTCGCACCAGCTCCCAGTTCTTTTTTTTTTTTTTTGCTTTTTGGGTCACATCCGGCGATGCACAGGGGTTACTCCTGGCTCTGCACTCAGGAACCACCCCTGGCCTCGCTCAGGGGACCATATGGGATGCTGGGATTTGAACCGGGGTTGGCCGCGTGCAAGGCAAACGCCCTACCCGCTGTGCTATCTCTCCGGCCCTCCCAGTTCTATTGATTAGTCTCCGGATTTGCCCAGTCTCTTTCTTTGTGTTTTTATACTCTGCATAGATCACCAGTGTTTGTCTTTTATTTTCTGACTCGTTTCACTTACTTTTGACCCTTTCAATTCCATCCAACTTGCAGCAAACTGCAAAATTTCCTCTTTCCTCATAGCTGAATAGTATTCCATTGTGAGTGTGTGCCACAATGTCTTTATTCACTCATCCGGTGTTGGGTTGTTTCCGGTCTTGGCTGTTGTGAATAGTTCTGCAGTGAACATAGGTGTATGTGTGTTTTTTGGGATTTGTTTTTGTGTTGTTGGGGTCGATTCCCAGGAGTGAAATCACAAGCTCCGATGGACGTCTTATTTGTCACATGGTGAAGAATCACCAAAACATTTTCCAGAGAGACAATTGAACAATTAACTTCATATCGTAAAGTCTTTCATTAGTTTTACAGCCTTTCACTGTAATATGTTCAGGTAGTGTTTTGCTTTCTTGGTGTCTTTTCAATGTTAAAGTTCTCTAATTTCCAAGCGTAGAGAGTCCTGACATCTGCTGAGCAATTTTTCTGACTTGGCACCATACCAGCGCACCATCTGCCTTTATTATTATTATGGGTTTTTTGAGCCACACCTGGCAGTCTTTAGTCCTGGCTCTGCACCCAAGGATCACTCCTGGCAGGGCTTGGGGGACCACAGGAGGTGCCAGGGATGGAACCCAGGTGGACCACATGCAAGGCCAGCGCTTTACCCGCTGTACTGTCCCTCTGGCCCCATTGTCTGTGTTAATACTTACGTAACGGCATTCCCAGGGTGTTGTTCCCATTCCTCAGTTTACAAAACAAAATTTAGTGAGATTGTATAACTTGTTTAAACATTTATCCTAGTTAAGCAACAACAACTTGGTCTGGTTTTAAAATCCCACACTTTGGATTTTCTGTTAGTTCAAATCTTCTCGATTATTTTCTCATGTCGTGGAAGGTCAGAGATGTAGCCCAGTCACTTTCAGTTTACATGATTCTCAGCCCTGGGGCCAAGTTCTTCTGTTAAACTTCTAGAAACATTCTAACAACGTTCTTCCCTCTTTTCTTTATCTTTCCCTGCAGCAGGGAAGATGGTTATATTGAGTATCCTGGAGGCCAACTCTATGTGGTCTGTGTGAAGACCTGATGAGGCTGTGTGACAAAGGGACAGCTTCGAACCAAGAAAGTGCATAGTAGTACATTCAGAGAAAAATGACTCAACATTTCAAAATAGAGATCTGGTCTATGGCACAGTTCTTCAAACAAGAACTACCTGGTTTGAGGACTTGAAAATACTTAAAGGTGCTTGAAATAAAAGAGTACCTGTAGGTACGCTCATGAGTCCCATCTTTAGGACCTGGAATGCTCCCTGCCCGGACCTCTTTCAATTAGATCTCTCTTACACTGGGCTTGTAGCTCTTGCCTTGCATGTGTGAGGTACTGAGTCCGATCTCCAGCACCATTAAAAAAAAAATATATATATATATATATATACACACACATATATATATGTATACACATACACACATATATTCAATTTCTCTTTGTCTCATCTACATACTTAACCTGATGCCTAAAGTCTTGGCCTTCGCCCAGGAATACGTGTCCGTGTGTTCCTCCTAGTTGCAGACAGTATTTTCTCAGGGCCAAGCAGGCTAGCCGTTGGCTTCCTTTTCTCGTCTTATAACAAGAGTATCCCAAACAGCTGGCTCTGAAGCAGCAGGCATTGCTCTGCTTCTGGGGGGAGAAGCCCATTAGCTGCACCCCGTTTTCTTCCCTTCCCTCTTCCCCATCTCTCCCTACCCCCCTGTTGATTTGCTTGTCTTGAGGTCTCACCTGGCAGTGCTCAGGGCTTACTCCTGGCTCTGCATTCAGGGATCACTCCTGGCGGAGACCCTATTGCGTGGTGGAGATGGAACCCCACTGGCCATGTTCAAGGCAAGGGCCTCGCTAGCTGTATTGTCGCCCCAGCCCTGGCTTTTTTTTTTTTCCTGTTTTCTTTATACAGTGACTGTTACAAGCAGTGCTGGGGGTTGGGGCAGGGGGAGGGACTCTGGCATCAGGAATCAGACTGAGAGCCTCAAACATACAAGACATGTTCTGTCACTTGAACCATATCATCAGCCCCCTCCCCCCAAGTTTTTGTTTTGTTTTGTTTTAGTTTGGGGGCCATGCCCACCTCTGCTCCAGGCTTACTCCTGGCTCTGTACTCAGGAATCCTGCCTGACAGGGCTCAGGGGGTCATATGTGGTGGCCCGCCGTGGTCACATGCAAAGTAAGCACCTTCCCTGCTGTCCCATCTCTCAGGAGCCTCAAGTATTTGAGTCCCACTGATCTAGAAAAGGATTTTTCAATTTCTGTGCTAGTAAAAAGTCCCTCCCGGAGAGCACGGCAAGCTACCGAGAGTATCCCGCCCGCATGGCAGAGCCTGGCAAGCTCCCTGTGGCGTATTCGATACGCCAAAAACAGTAACAACAAGTCTCGAAATGGAGACATTACTGGTGCCTGCTCAAGCAAATCAGGGAACAACGGGACGACAGTGCGACAGTGCTACTTAATGTTTTGTCCTCGCCAGTTCTCTGCTCCGAGAAACCTGTTGTGATTTTTTTTTTGTTTTGGTTTTATGGTTTGTTTGTTTGTTTGTTTGTTTTAAATTTTTTTTGCATTGTAGAATGTCTTAACAATATCCTGACTTCCTCCCCTGCCTACTTAATAACTGAAACTGTCTGCAGACAAAGCATGTGTCAGCATTGCAGACATTTGCTCCACTCAGTTTTGAGTTATCCCCTTTTCTTGCCGAAAGCATGACCTACCATGGTATATTTTCAAGAGATAGACCCTATGGACATGATCATAATTCATCCACGGAAGTCAATAAATCTTACTCCTCTGTCAAGGCAGGTGGCCAAAAGCTGCAGATAAATTATCTGTTAACACTTGCCCCGGTTCTCTTTCGATCCAGACATTATGTCCTTCTTGCTTATATCTGGAGTCCACGTAGGAAACGACTGTGGAAACGTTCCGTTTTTTTTTGTTTGGGCTCCGTACCTGGCAGTTCTGGGGTTTGCTCCCAGCTCTGTGCTAAGGGGGTCTTCTTGCCCCCAGAGAATGGAGATCAGAGATTGGCCATGACAGGGGTTGACTGCATGGAAGACAGGTGCCTTTACCTCTGTACTCTATCTGAGATCTTGAAAAAGTCATTGTTTTCGATTGCTTCTCTTTGAAGACCTTCTCTCTCATATTCTATTTCCCACCATTATGAAACAGCAGTTTTGAGATGGATCAGCATACTTTCTTTTTTTTTAAATTTCAATTTTATTGAATCACCATGTGGAGGGTTACAAAGTTCTCATGATTATGTCAGTTATACTGTACTCAAACACCCTTCCCTTCACCCGTGCCCATATTCCATCACCAACCACCCCATTATACCTCCCGCCCCCTCCCACCCCCCCAGTCCCCGCCCTTGTAAGTGATAAGTTTCACTTCCTTTACGCTTTATCTTGGTTACAGTCCATGTTTCAACACATAATTCACTATTGTTGCTAGGGTTTCCCCCCAAAAAAGAGAAGACAGTCCCACTGTCAAGGAAGCATTTGATGGCTCTCCATTGCTGAGAATGTAGAGATATTAAGTCCCGCTGTTTGTTACATAACTTTTCTATTTTTTTTCCCCCCTCGTCCCGCGCCACCGAGATCACGCCTGTTTAGTAATCACCACGCTGCCTGACAAAGGGAAACAAACCAAAAGAGATGGTTATTTCTCGTCATCAGCCGGCGTGGGGCTCTGGCTTAGTTGATAGTCTGGTAGAATGTCTGCAAGCAGTTTCTGGAACCAAAAGTAATACGCTGGTATCGGCCCCGGCTCAAGGTTCCACCAGCGTCCCGCTGTTCCAAGTACATAATAATTTATTCCCTTGCATCCGATTCCCACGCCACCAGGTCCGTGTCAGCTTAATGGACATCATACTATGGTTAACGCCACGCCGCGTTCTTTCCCGAGAAAGAAGGATATTTCTTCTCAGCCGGCGTGGGGATATGGCTTAGTTCAGTCTATAGAGATGGCTACCACTTTGGTGGCCTTCAATATTTCAGCAAAAGACTTACTATTCTTGTTAGGATTTCCCACCAAAGTCCGACCCGTTCAAGTCCAGGGAAAATTCTGCCTAAAATTCTATCGCTACAATCTTTTACCCTTTAACAAAAAACTTAGTACTATTGTTTGGAGTTTCCCCCCACATTAAGCCCTGCCAAAAAGGAACATTTACACGTTGCTGACAATCAAACAATCAAAAGATATTAGGTCTTCCTAATATCTTTTGGAAGATATTTAAGCAGAGAGCGTCCCCACATGGCTCTCTGCTTAAATGTCGGCCGGCACAGGGCGGATCCGGGAGTCCCGCCCATCGGCTATCCCGGGCTTCCTGTAGAGTCTAAAAACCGGCTATAGCCTCGCTGCGTTCAAACAGAAAAAGTTGAGAGAGAAAAGAGCATACCCTGCCGGCAGCGCCTGGGCCAGAAGCTCCCAGCACACAGTTTGGAGGCATTTTGGGGGCGCCGCTCGTGTCCAAAGTGGTTCAGTTGCCTCCGGGGTCGATCTCGTGCGGCGCCGCCGGATCAGCATACTTTCTTTGAGTTATCGCACAATAATTCTACTTTTGGCCTTACCAGGAATATCTGAGTTATATTTGTGACTTAATTAGTATCTCTGCCTGGTGCTTTATAGTATAATTATTTCTTCACTCTCCTTATTTCATCTTATTACTTTGTCTTTGGGGTACACCCGGTGGTGCCCAGGGTCTGCGCCTGGCATGGTGCCTGCTTCTGACTCTATTTAGGGGGCTATATGGTACTGAGATTTGAACCCAGACTTCTTGTATGCCAAGTGCACGCAATAACTTTTTGAACTATTTCCCTGGTCCCTTCATTTTACTACTTTTGTTCTTGTTGAAATGATTCTCCATTGTACTGGATCTGCGCCTTTGGTGTAAACATTGTTTTGGAACTTTAAATAAGGAACTACATAAGATGGGTGGGAGAGTTTGCTTTATTGGCAGCTCAACCAAAGGGCATGGTCATTATAAGCTTTTTCCCTGGCACTGTCCGTATTCCTCCTGTCGGCCGCTTTATATCCGTAGGAGCATCTGGTCGCAACCACCTCTTGGGTTTCATAAACTTGCCCCTTCCAAAGCAACCTTGTTTTAGGTGATTTTGGCACTTTTTTCATCTACAGAGTCGTATAATCGGAAGGAGGCAATTCGCACATGGGTCATTCTCACACCAAAAATTCTCGTTCCTGTTTCCCCCATTCACCCACATAAAAATATGCCCGGGGGCTACTTTGGGTGGTGCTGGGGGACCGTGATGCGCTGGGATAGAGCCTGGGGCTCCTGCATGCAAAGCATGTGCCCACCCGCCCGAGCCCCCTCCCTGTCTCAGGGTTTGTTCTTTCTACTACTAAAAGACTCTCAAGGCTTCCACACAGGGCCTATTTACTTCATAATCATTTCTTTGAAAATCCTCTCCTTTTGAGGCCGGAGAGATAATACTGCAGTTAGAGGGCTCGCCTTGCACACAGCAGACCCGGGAACCCCCCACGGTTCTCGGAGCCCCGTGAGGAGTGAGCCCTGAAGGCAGAGCCAGGAGTGAGCCCTGAGCACCGCTGGCTCTGACCCCCTGAACAAAAAAAGAACGATTTCCTCTTATTATCATGTCATCTGGTGTACAAATAGAGAGAGATACGCTGAATGTTGAAAGACTACACGAGCTCACATCCTAGAGGGAGGAGAGAAACAAATACACGTAGAATACGTAAAAGAACCTCAGTCTATGCCATTCATTCTCTAAAGAGTTACTATAAATGGAAAATATAATAGCTGATTATGTTAAAGTTTAATAAATCAGTTTAATAAGTTTAATAACTCAGCTAAGTTTAATAAGTCAGCGAATGTGTTTTAAGAGAAATCAGGAAGTAGTCTGTATCTTAGAGATGAAGTCAAGGGCAGTAATACTCTGCGGTTCTTCCCTTATCATCTTTGTCAGACAGAGAAGGTGACGGGGTAGAAAGGTCCCGTATCAAACCAATGAAGCATTTCTTATGTTCTACTTTTGTGTTGAGACCACTATATTATCTTTCTTTTGGGTATTTTTGTGTGTGTATTTTGTTTGTTTGTTGTTTGTTATGTTTTGGGGCTTCTCCCAGCAGTGCTCAGGGGTTACTCCTGACTCCACACTCAGAAATCACTCCTGGTGGGCTCGGGGGGTCCATACTAGATGCTGGGGATCAAACCTGGATGTGTGTGTGCAAGGCAAGAGCCTTACCCGCTGTACTATCTCTTTGGCCCCTATTTTTATTTTGTAATGTGTATTCCACAATGTGTGTTGCAGCTGGGAGGCTGCTAAAATCTCAGGCTAGGACGAATGGAGACGTTACTGGCACCCGCTCGAGCAAACTGATGATCAACAGGATGACCGTGACCGTGATGCAGTGAATGTGTATTCAATTATATGCTCAGATGCATGACCACACATATGTATAAGTAGCTCTTTCCAGCTAAACGTCTTCGTGTCAGATGTTACTTTGGGAGCTGTTTTGTTTTGTTTTGTTTTTTTCTATTTTCTTGTGAGATTTCTTAGTCTTTTTTTTTTTTAAAAGAAAGAATCCCTACTTAATTAAAGGAAAAACCGGTTTCTTGCTTTTTTTTTTTCTGCTTTCAGTTCCCTGTTTTCCAGCACCCAATATAACTTGTAAGGATTTTGGTGGTAATGAAACACATTTTACTGGAAATGAAGTTGGTTTCTTCAAGCCCATATCTTGCCGAAATGTGTAAGTACATTAGAGAAACTAAATTCTCATGTTTGTAGTAAAGAGTGAATGTATGGGGGAAAATTGAACATCAGGTATATTTTTTTTCCTTTTTCACTAGTGTCATAAATCTTGTGTTTCTTTTTACTCTGTTTAGTAGAAAAGTTTTATTAGTAAAAGATGAGAGAGGGGAGAGCCAGAAACTCCTTACGTACACCTTTTATTTTATTTTATTCATTTTTTATTTTTTTGCCTTTTGGGTCACACCTGGCGATACACAGGGGTTACTCCTGGCTCTGCACTCAGGAATTACTCCTGGCGGTGCTCAGGGGACCTTATGGGATGCTGGGAATCGAACCCGAGTTGGCCGAGTGCAAGGCAAACGCCCTACCCGCTGTGCTATCGCTCCAGCCCCCACCTATTTTTTTATAAAGGTAACTTGCAACCAAGGAAAGCTCAGTAGTTCACCGTGTGGAGTAAATAAAGACTATGAAGTCAGTCAGCACCAAATAAATTATGAGAAAAATCCATTTATTAAAAGTTTGGATGATTTCTAGAGTATAGGTATTAAAATATGTTAATTATTAATCATGTGTACTTTAAGGGCACGTGAAAACTTAGTTTACACTCTGTAATAGATAACGGATAATTCGTAGTAATGTTGAATTGAATTAGAAAGTTATCAGTGTGGGTGGTTGGAGAGATAATGCCTTGTATGGAGCTGACTTGGGTTCAGTCCTCAGCACCACAGATGGTTCCCTGAACACTACCAGTAGTAACCCCTGAGCACAGAGCCAGGAGTAAGCCCCGAGAATTGCAGGATGTGGCTCACAAAACAAAAAAAGAGGGGAGAGAAATTCTCTCAGTTGGGAATATTAAGATAAATGGCTTTGCTGGTGGTGGGAGTTCCCACACGGTGCTCAGGAATACTTCCAGCAATGTTTGGCCAACCCGGGCCCATGGTGCTCCTCTGGCCCAGTGATGCTGGGGACTCCGTGACCCGTTTGGTGGGGAGTCCATGGTATGTCCAGGCCCTGGTGCTGGGTGAAGAAGGGCTCAGGACATCTATATGCCAGGGATCTGAGCTCTCTCCCGGATTCTAATTGCTTCGCTTGGTTAGAAATATTCTGTTAAAGTTTCACGTTTGGTTTTTATTATTGCAACAGTAAAGCTAACATTTTCTTTAATTTCTGCCTTGTGCTTAAAGAAGACATTCAATTTTATCTTTTTTTTTTTCTTTTTGGGTCACACCCAGAGGAGATGCACAGGGGTCACTCCTGGCTCTGCACTCAGGAATTATCCCTGCTGGTGCTCAGGGGACCATATGGGATGCTGGGAATCGAACCCAGGTCGGCCACGTGCAAGGCAAACGCCCTACCCACTATGCTATCGCTCCAGTCCCTTATCTTTTTTCATTAGTAATTGCTATCACGTATTTTTACCTTTTATTTTTGGGGGGGGAGAGAGAGCATACCTGGCAGTGCTTCAGGCTCTGAGCGCAAGAATTACTCCTGGTGGCAGTGCTCATGGGACCATATCCAATGCCAGGGATGGAACCTGGGTTGTCTGTGTACAAGGCAAATGTCATACCCACGATACTATTGCTCTAGACCTTCCCTCTTAAATAATACAATATCATTTGATGAAACTTGAAGTGTCTTTAGAAACTTAACTTTGCATTGTTTTTTGTATCGAGAAATACTTATCGTTCAGTTGTTTCTACAGGTTCTATTGGAATTCTTTTATTGTGGAGTAGGGAGGCTTGGGGCCACTCCCGTTTCTGTAAAAGATGAACACCTTAACCCCTATGCTCTCTCTCTCTCCCCTTTTTCAGAATTCTTTTAGAATTACTAGAATTCCTAATTTTCCCTTTTCACCCTACTTCAATGGAATGAAGGGCTTTATTCTATTTTTCCTTTTTGTTTGGTGTTTTTCTTTATTTTAGGCCACACCCAGCACTACTTAGGGCTTATTTCTAGCCATGTGCTCAGAGGTCACTCCCGGATGCTCAGAGCACCGTGTGGAGTGCTGGGAATCTAACCTGGGTTGGCTGTGTGCAAGACAAGCACCTTAGCTCCCAAGCTCTCTCTCTCCGACCCTAGATTCTAATTGGCTGTGCAATGCTAAGCAGTCACGTCCAGGATTCTAAACTCGTTAGAGGTTTATTCATTAGGGTTGTCACACGTGGCTTTGCTCAGGGCTTGTTCCTGGCAGGGCTCAGGGGAAACACCTTACCCACTGTACTATTTCTCTGGGCCTAATGGAACTATTTTTCCTGGGATATCATCGATTCTAATACAAGTAAGAAAACCATCTGTTGAGAATAGCTGATAGATAGTAATGTTGGGCCTTTGTAGGTTCATATCACCAATATAGTAATACCATCGTGGTCTGTTTCCTGATTTTGAGTGTCTCTGGGTAGATTAGGCTCAGTGCACTTGAGCTATAATAATCATACTCACAAGACAGTGGCATTGATTGTGATAAGGAATATAATGATTAGCGAAACCAGCTTCTCCATTTCTACTGGCCAACTTATTCCCTTTCAGTAATAAGACGTACAGTTCCAAAATCAAATTTGCTTGCTGAGCACTGAATCAGGAGGAGGAGTTGATTGATAGTTTTCATGGTAAGAATTACAAATTTAGGATAACCAGACATATTGTCTACTGTTAGTGATTGTTCAGTATCTTCCTACCAGAGTCAGCTGCTGATCAAATACTAAGTATGAGGTCCCTGAAAAGTTCTTTTCATTGAGTGTCCCTTTCCAGTTTATGTATCTTTCTTTTTATGGCATTCTGTTTGTACATTCTTTTCCAAGCAGTATAATATGAATACTCATTTGAGATTTCCATTGTAGTATGGCAAATAGTCGTTCTATAAAGTATAATCCAGAAATTGAAGTAAAAAAACTATGGCAGAGTAATTAGAGCCACTTACCTTCTCTACTAGTTTAGGCAGGTAACTGTATCACTGTATCACTGTCATCCCATTGTTCATCGATTTGCTCGAGTGGGCACCAGTAACGTCTCCATTGTGAGACTTGTTGTTACTGTTTTTGGCATATCGAATACGCCACAGGGAGCTTGGCAGGTTCTGCCATGCGGGTGAGATACTCTTGGTAGCTTGCCGGGCTCTCTGAGACGGGCGGAGGAATGGAACCTAGGTTGGCTGTATGGAAGGCAAATGCCCTACCCGCTGTGCTATTGCTCCAGCCCAGGCAGGTAACTAACTGGAACAAAAAGTCTTTTTTTTTTTTTTTTAATTTTTGGCCACACCCAGCGATGCTCAGGAATCACTCCTGATGGTATTCCAGGGGGCGTATGGGATACCAGGGATCAAACTCGGGTCAGCCACGTACAAGGCAAGTGCTCTACCTGCTGCACTGTCTCTCGAGCCCCTGAGAACAAAATATTTAAAAGTTCAGTGGCTTAACATAGCCCTTTCTCAGGCCCCTGGTCATCGTAGTCCAGTTTGCATTGGTGTGGAGACAGATGCCAACCGCCCACATCGGCTCTTGCTCTTTTTCTCTCGTGGCTTTGCTTTCCTGCAGTCCCCAGAGTGCTTTCCCCTCCGCCAGCGGCTGGGAAGGAGGCGAAGGGAACTCATGGGAGAATATTTTACGGGCCAGACCTGGAAACAGCATGTATCCATTGGCCCAAACTCCCCTCCGACCGCTCTGAACTGCAAGGTGATTTAGAACTTGTCATTGAGCTGTCTGTCCAGAAGAAGAAGAGAGAAATGGCTTGGTCAACAAACCGATCTCGTCCGCACCACCAGCTTCCCGATTATTCAGGGTGATTTATTTATATAGATAATTGCTTCTCTGATTTTATTCTTCTTCCCAGACAAGCTTCTTGAAAGACTTGTTTCTATAATACTTGTCTTTTATGGCTTTTCTGTCTAATGCAGTGTGGCTTTTGGCCAGGGAGAAATTTACCAGCGAACTTGGTTGCTGTGTCAAATGGATATTTATGGTTCATGTCTTAATCTTTCTGCAGCATTTGGCATTCCCTTCTCTTAAAAGACTTTATTTCCTTGACATCTACCTGAACTACTTTTCTCTTTCTTTTGATTCGTCGTCCTTTCTTTTTTCCTTAAGTTTTAATATCCCAGCATTGTATACTTGGTTCTTTTCTCTTTTCTATTCATCTGCGTCTTTGACTTCTCAAACCCTTTATATAGGTTAAAACCCGAAGTGGAATCTGTTGTCTCTTTCCTGAAACTCTTCCTTTATTGATTTGAAGCACCCTACCTGCTGTATTGGCACTCCTGCTCTTCCTGTTCTCATCTTCCTTTCTCTCACTTCACTTCTTCAGTGAATTCCTGCATAGACGTGCTTCCCTCACCACGGTTGGTTCTTTTGCCGGAGATCCTCTTCCCACAAAGGTGTGGCATAGCCAACTCACTCCTTGTCAGCTGTCACCTGAGAGCTCTGTCACCCTACTAGTCCTGTCTCTCTGGCATTCTGGATTCCATCTATACCTCTCTCCACTTCCTTTTGGCATGGAATTCGTGATTCTCTAATATATGTTCTACCTTTAAAGTATATTTATTGCTCTATTGACCACTAGGTGACAAACTTTTTTTAGGGACAGGGATTTTTTTTTCTTTTTCTCAGTGTATCCCAATAACCTAAAATATTACTTGGTGCACACCCAGAGTGTTAATTGAATGGGTACATGGCCCAATTAACAAATAAATAATAATAAAGTTTTGTGTTGTTAAATGTTTGCTCATTGGAGATACATGAACATGACATTCAGTTTCTGCTTTTGTGTAGGAACGGCTATTCCTACAAAGTCGCAGTTGCGCTGTCTCTTTTTCTTGGATGGTTGGGAGCAGATCGGTTTTACCTTGGATATCCTGCCTTGGGTAAGTATGTTTCATTAAAAGAAAAAAAACTCTTGTGAAACTTGTAGCTAAATATTAGTATTCTGAAAGACTTGCTTGCAGTATCAAAGTGAAAGTAAAGTGAAATTTATTAGTTACACAGGCGGGGGGGGGGCTTAGGGTGGGGGGGCTAGGGACGTGGGGGGGTTAGGGGTGTGAGGGGTCGGGGTGGAGCTATACTGGGATTCTTGGTAGTGGAATATGAGCACTGGTGAAGGGATGGGTATTCGAGCATTGTATAACTGAGATTTAAACCTGAAAACTTTGTAACTTTCCACATGGTGACTCAATAAAAAAATAAAAAAATAAAAATAAAAAAATAAAAAATAAAAATAAAAAAAAAAAGAAAAAAAAAAGACTTGCTTGCAGTCAAGACCCTCTGTGTAGCATGCGATGAAAGAGTGCATTGAAAGTGTGTGATATTGAAAAGGGCAGGAAGATTTCTGAGCAGAAGTATGCTCAGAGCCATACTTGGGAGAAGAGAGACTCTCCATGGTCTAGATGGTCAAAAAGCAGGTTAGGCTCTCGGATTTACTTAGACCAATGCCACCAAGAGCAAAGGCACCACCTCAAGAGAGGAGACACTGATAGGAACGTTTGGAGAATCCAAGAAGTTCAACCCTGGAACAAATGATCTCACAAGCATTTGGAAGAAGAGTGAAGGGCAGAGTCAATAGCTTACCTACAAAAAGCTACTAATGAGTGACAGATTGATGCTGCCTCATTTAATACAAAACAGTAATGTCCCATGACTTCTTATTTATTTAGTTATTTATGTTTATGTGTACACATTTCAGTCAGTCTCGTTCACCAGAATTCAGATCATTAAAGGCTGATGAAATATTCTCACTGACCAGCTCTGGTATAAGTAAGATGGGCTTGTAGTTAAACGGATATGATCAGCTTTTTGAATTTGCATAATAACTCCAGATCAGCAAGTGCCGTGACTGTTTTTTTTTTTGCTTTGGGTCACATTCCGTGGTGCTTAGGGCTTACTCCTGGTGGGGCTTGGGGACCATATGGGGTGCTGGGGATTGAATCCATGTCTGCTGCAGGTAAGGCAAGTTCCCTACACTCTATACTATTGCTCCAGTACAGTGACTGTTGTCTCTTCTGGAGATCTGACAGGGGGTGCCGGGGAGATAGTACAGTAGGTAGGGCATTTTCCTTGAACACACCTGACCCAGGTTCAATCCCCGACATTTCCTATGGTCCCCCAAGCACCACCGGGATTAATTCCTGAGTGCAGAGCCAAGGAGTAATCCCTGAGCATCATGGTGTGGCCCAAAAGCCAAAAAATAAATAAAATAAAGATCTGATTGGACTGGATTAGTCGTGTTCGCCTTTCCAGACACGGGGGATGCCATTTCAGAACCTGTGGGGAGATTAGTTTTTTTTGGGGGGGTCACACCTGGCTATGCACAGGGGTTACTCCTGACTCTTCACTCCTGACCCTGGCGGTGCTCATGGGACCATATGGGATGCTGGGATTAGAACCCGGGTCGGCTGCATGCAAGGCAAACGCCCTACCCGCTGTGCTATGGCTCCAGCCCCGGGAGATTAGTTTTTAATTCAGATTACTCTAACTGGTCATATTGATGTGTCTGAATATGGAGGAGGCCGATTTATTGTCTCCTAGAGCAGAAAGACTAACCTCTGGTCCAAGTTGTGTTCGTTAGTCCGGTAAAGGGAAGGGCTGAGGACTAGCTGGCAGTGTCCCCTGTATCTTTACCGTCCTAATCATGTCAACTTAACTAAGATTTCCCGTACCTAAAATGTTGCCTTTTTCTTGGCTATTTTAGTGCGACATTTATAGTATCAAATAAAGAGTATTTAACACATCTCGGATCTTATAGCGATGATCTTAAGGGCAGATGCTTTTAAAATTCAGCGTTGCCAGGAAGAATGGCAGACTTTGCTCGTGAATGCTTTCCTAAAGCCAGACTGTGATACAGTTCATCTTTCGCGTAGCTATTCAAAACTGTACAACTGTAGAATTATCCTTGTATGTGTAAGTGCTGTAGCCAAAATATTCCAGTAGAGATATACCATTAGCACAGATTTGCAAATTATGTCAGCATCGGGCTTAAAAGAATTAAAACAAAATCATAGACCAGCAAAATAAAAAAAATATATATTCATATGCTCAGAGATGACATCTGTGTACTACTATCTACAGGTTCTGTGTCTAACTGAGTCGAGTAGTTTCTGTTCACCCGGGAGAGTAGACGACAGCGGTGGGCTTCACACTGTCGCTAGGGTAGAAAATACTGGGGCCGGAAGAGAGGGTGCTTGCCTTGCACGCAGCTGGCCTGGATTTGGTCCCCCTAGCACCCCTGGCCAGGAGCCAGGCCTGACCACAGAGCCGGGAGTAAGCCCTGAGCTCTGCCAGCTGTGGCCTCAAAAAGCAGCACCAAATAAAAGGAAGTCTAGCTTCCCGTGCCTTCCTCTCTTAAAACACACTCCCAGAGAGCGCAGGCAGTCATGCTGTGGCCTCGCTATTAAAGCAGGTACTGTCATCGGAACTGCTGTCATCACTAGTTCTGGGAGCCGTGGCGGTTCAAGCCTTTCATGAGTCAGTCCTGGCGCCGCCTTAAAATACTTTGATTTTACCCGAGCTCCTTCTTGCGTCTGGAATGGAGAAGTTAGGTGTGGCTTCATGGTGACCAGCCGGAGGTGGGGTAGGGGGAGCCTCTGCCTGGCCTGCCTTTCTTCCTCCCTTCCTTCTGGTTCCAGTCTCCACATCTGCCATAGTTTCTGACGCTCCTGAAACCGATTTCCCTTTAATGATCGCTTTGGTTGCAGCAATATTTTCCCTCGCCAACCCTTATTTAAATCTCACAACGGCCGAGTTTTTATCGCCCTTCCAAAGTCTTCATTTACAGGTCAGGAATTGCCCCTAGAGAGGTTAAGGGATTCACCAACTCCGGAGACGACCTTGTTCTCTGGAGCGCTTGTTGTTATCCTCCTGATTTTATGGATAGGGAAATTGGTCGAGATGAAGAGATTTACCCAAGGACACTCAGCTAGTGACCTGACTGTGAACCCAGATTTTATGGCTTAAGCGCTCGTGCTTTATTTACTGTAGTACTCTGCTTCTATATTAGTTCTTCACTGAGCAAATTTGAACACTGTGAACGCGCTGCTTTCTGGCTAGCCGCGCTAATCTCATTCCTTCCGTGTTGTTACTCACCAGAAATGCCAGTGCAGTCTTCTCTTCCCCGTGATGCAGGGTGGATGTCTCTGCTAGTCTTGTGACACTGGGGTAGGGTGTTGGAGCAGAAGACTGAGTTTAAGATACTGTATACATGAGCTGTTCCTTGAGCAGACATTTTAATGTTTGCTCTCTGCTGTAGGAGTAACTGAGTGCTCTGGAATTGGTGCTCCAGTCCATACTGGATAAAAGAAATATAGGTGTTGATTGAGCAATAATAGCTGAATGTGAAGAGAGTCTAAAAGGCGATCTGAGTAAGTCAGTCTCAGGGTGTCAGGGTGAAGTGACGTCGGAACTAATTTTGAAGGATGAACTGTTTACAGCGATGCGCTACAGGGACCCACAGAGGCAAAAGCATGGGGTGTGAAAGAGCGTGTGTGTGTGTGTGTGTGTGTGTGTGTGTGTGTGTGTGAAAGAATGACAGAGAGGTGAGGTGACTGCAGAGGCGGCCCGTGACAATGTTAGAAAAGACTGAGTGTCTGGGTATGGAATTCCGACTTGACTCTTGAAACCTCAGAGGCCTTAATGTTTTGCAGTGGAGTCAGGGTTAGGTTTCTGTTTCTGATCTCTGAAGCAGAGAGGGGTCGATTTCTGTTGCCGCTTTCTATTCAGTGTTGTTGGAACTGTGGGAAGGGGCTTGGGGTGGGAGAAGTGGTTGTAAGGAGCAGAGAGCAGAGGCCTGTTCCAAGTGTTGCGTAGCTACAGTCTCACACCGGTTGTCTTGGTTCTCACTGTTCTCAGTGCAGCCAAACCAGGCGCATGTGCAGAAGGCCTCTGAGCTGCCCACAGGAAAGGTGTTTTTTTTTGGGGGGGGGTGTGGAGGGGGGTTACACCTGGCAATGCACAGGGTTACTCCTGTACTCCTGGCTCTGCACTCAGGAATTACTCCTGGAGGTGCTCAGGGGACCATATGGGATGCTGGGAATCAAACCCCGGTCTGCCGCGTGCAAGGCAAATGCCCTCCCCGCTGTGCTATCACTCCAGCCCCAGGAAAGGTGTTTTATTGAATGTTCTTTTTAGATGGTGGATGACTGGATGGACAGAGAGACTAGGTTCATAATGAAAGGGAAAATGACATGGTGATGCTTAGGAGACATCCAAAGCCTATTTTCATTATGTTCTCTTTAAGAGAACAGAATCATCGATATATTTGAGGGGACTTATTTCTAACTTTTAAAAAGTTTTTAGGGGGTAGGGTGTGGTGGAGTAGTAGCACAGCATATAGGACATTTGCCTTGCACATGATGTATCCATGTTTGAGCCCTGGCATCCCATACAGTCCCCTGAGCGACGCCAGGAGTAATTCTAAGTGTAGAGCCAGAAGTAACCCTTGATCATCACCGGGTGTGATCCCCCAAAAAATATTCAAAAGAAAAGTTTTTAAGGGGCCAGAGCAATAGTACATGGGTAGGATACTTGTCTCACACGCAACCAAGCGGGGGTCTATTGCTGGTGCCTCATCTGGCCAACTGAGCCCACGAGGAGTGAGCCCTGAGCACAGAGCCAGGAGTAAGCCCTGAGCACCGTCAGGTGTGGCCCAGAGACCAAGGGGGAACAGAGAAAGTTTTTTAAAAGGTTGAGTCAAGAGAAAATAACTTCATAATGGTTTGTTCTGAACTGATAATTTTATTTTTTTTTAATTTTTTTTTATTGAGTCACCATGTGGAAAGTTACAAAGTTTTCAGGTTTAAGTCTCAGTTATACAATGCTCGAACACCCATCCCTTCACCAGTGCTTGAACTGATAACTTTAAATAGCAAATATGTTTTTAAACGTTTGTCTTACTGAGTGACTTAGTCCTTTGTGGCTGTTAGATGAGCTGTCACACTTCGCTGTAGCACACAATGATTTTTTTAAATGTATATTTTGAATTTTCCCCCTACAGATTAAAACACTAGGTAATAGGGTGATGTGTCTACAGGTGACTCTGGTTAGTAAGTGTTCGTCCTTGCTAGGAGCTGAGAGAGACCTCTGTTCCAGCCGCTTAGTTCCATTCTGTTCTTAGATTCCGTCAGAGGCCTTTCTCACTAAGGTTCTTTGAACTTGCAGATGCAACTGTGATTTTTTTTTTTTTTTTTTGCTTTTGAGTTCAAGCTTCAGTGTAAAGGCTTTTTAAAAAATGACTAGGGGATCAAGTTAGTACAGCAGGTAAGGCATTTGCTGTCCGTGCAGCCAACCCAGGTTTGATTCCCAATGCTGCATCGGGTCCTCTGAGTCCTGCCCAGAGTGGTCCTGGGACACAGAGCCAGGTATACACCTGAGCCCCGCCGGAAGTGGCCCCTAAAAAGTAACAGCTTTAGGCAGGAAATGTGACTCCGTGGTAAAGCACATATCTTGCCTGTGTGAGAACCTGGGTTTGATCCCAGCATATTTAAAATTTAGTTGAAACTTAAAATAATGTACATTATTCATCACAGCCACCTTTGGATATGCATTAATTTTGTAAGTGTATTGGTGCCTGGCTTAGGGTGTAATTTATTCAAAGTTGTTAAATCTATTGTTTCTCATTTTTCTGCCATACAGCTTGTGAATTTATGTTGCTATTGTTTTGTCTTCCATTATCTTTGTCCTGCTGAGTTTATTTCAAAAATTCCTATGCCTTGGGACTGGAACAGTAGCACAGTGGGTAGGGCATTTGCTTTGCATGCGGCCAACCCGGGTTTGATTCCCAGCATCCATATGGTTCCCTGAGCACTGCCAGGAGTAATTCCTGAGTGCAGAGCCAGGAGTAACCCCTGTGCATTGCCATGTGTGATCCAAAAAGCAGAAAAAGAAAAAAATTCCTTTGCCATCTTTCAGTGGGATCTTGGAGAGGAACTAAGTGGTCACATGCCCAATTTATCCTCTCAACTAGAAAATCCTCTTATCTCTAAGCATTGGAATATTTTTTAAGCATTCAAATATCTCACTGGCATCCTAAGACTCTTCAAGTTAAGAATTTGATTGTTTTCTCATCAGATCTAATCTAATGTGTAAAATTACAGTGTTTGTAAATAAATTCTTTCAATTAAACTTTAAAAAAAAAATTTCAGATTTGTCCTGTTTCCTTTCACGCTGTCGATGGGTGCCCTCGAGCTGTGGGCTGGACTGCGGAGCCCTGGGGTCACTCACTGCCCTCTGGGGGCTTGCCCGGCCGCAGTGGCGGTGCCCCAAAGAGGCACACTTGTGTTTCAGTGCCGGGTCCCCAAATGGTGGTGCAGCCTGGATGGCGCTGGACAGGTGGTGGGTGACAGTCGGTGCTGGTGGTTCAGTTACCAAGCTGTCCCCCCAGCCCGTTTGCCTCTTTGATCTCTAGCAGCGCATCGTGCTCTGAACATCAGGCATTACTAGGTGTAGCCCAGGAGATGACCTCAGAGCAACACCGGGTCGGACCCTGGGCTGACCTGGGGAGTCCCCGGCATTGAAGCGCCTGAGGAGACTGTATCTTCAGGTCTCTGGGGTGGGGGGAGTATCCAGGGCCACTGGACACTGATTAGGAAGTTTCCCCCCCTTCAAAAAAAATTTTTTCCCCCTTATATAGAGAATACCAATATGCTTGGTTACAATAAAAAATAGTTGTAATACTTTTTTTTTTCTTTTTGGATCACACCTGGCGATGCACAGGGGTTACTCCTGGCTCTGCACTCAGGAATTACTCCCGACAGTGCTCGGGGAACCATATGGGATGCTGGGAATTGAACCCGGGTCAGCTGCATGCAAGGCAAACGCCCTACCCGCTGTGCTATCGCCCCAGCCTAGTTGTAATACTTCTTAACTTCTGTTTTTCTGATAATCTTCATCTTTTCCCTTTGGTAATCAAAGATAGTGGTAGTATTTATAGACAGTTATTTTTAAAGTTTAAATGTTTTCTTTTTTTTTTTTTTTAAGATAGCTTGGAAGGGTGCTCACCTGGTGTTGCTCAGAGGCTACTTCAGTTTGGTGCTGGGCGGGGTGGGGGGGGTATTCATTTCTGATATTCTGGGTGATTCTCAGGTGTGTCTTTCCAGCCCCCAAACCTGTATTTTAAGTAGTATTGAGTATGGTATCTTATTATATAAATTTTTTTAAATTTATTTATTTTTTAATTAGTGAATCACCGTGAGGGTACAGTTACAGATTTATACATTTTTGTGCTCATGTTTCCCTCATATAAAGTTTGAGAACCCATCCCTTCACCAGTGCCCATTCTTCACCACAAATAAACCCAGCATCCCTCCCACCCCCCCAATTATATAAATTTTAATTCAGAGTGAACAAGGAAATTTGGGTGTTGGAGTTGAAGGTTGCATATGATATTCAGTAAAAGCTTTATTTTCTTCAAATGGTTTAGTCCTCAATATATCAATGTTCCTTTAGTTGAAAGCCAAAAATTTTCACCATGAAGATTTATTTTCTAGTAATATTCTGTCTGTTGTTTTTTTTCTAACTCTGTTAACATCTGTGATTTTTAAAATTTGCAATATTTTGTTCATCTGTAACACTAAAAGATTAGAATTCTCAAAGATAATAACTCAGAGCAGTTGACAGGAGAGATATTCTTTTTGTAATAGTATTCTTTTTAAAATGTAAATATTTTTTATTATGAGAATAACAAAGCATTGTATGTTTTTAAGCCCAAATCTTAAAAATAAAATCTTTGGTTATATTGTTGCTTTTATACGTTTGAAGTTACCAGTTTGGACTGGTACCTACAGATCATAGAACAAATAAAGGAATTTATCGGTTTAACATTTTTTTAAATTTGAAAGCTCTCCTTTATAGTCGCAGACACAAAAAGAATAATAATAACTGCTAAATCATCGTACAATACTTGCGGTTTGGCAGCAGCAACTCCAATATGAAATATCTACATTTTCTAAAAACAGCCCATGTAGACAGAAGTGTGTTAGCAAGATTCAACGTGTAGTAAAATGAAAAAAAAAAACGATGTGTCAAAAGTGTTTGAAAATGCCCAAAAGTTAATCTCAGCTCTTTTACTATATCCCCAAATAAATCTTTTTATTGAATTCATGTTTTTAAACTACAAAGTTTCTGTTACAAAAGTATAAATAAGGTCCTTTCAAAGCATGAACTTCATTTATGTCATCTGGAGGCTTAATCTTTTTATTTTTAATTTTTAAATTTTTATACTTTTTATTTAATGTTTAAAAAAGCGGCAACTGTTGATACAATTCTAGGATTAAAATCGATGAGATAACAAGGTTGCAATATTAATATTAATAGATCTAGAAAATAAATCTGTTGTGAACATTGTTATCTCAGATTGCAGGGTTGCCGAGTCCTTGTTTAAGAATTTATTAAGCTATGGAAGCTTAACCTTTTTTTGAAATAATTTATCTATAGTAATACTAATTCAGGGAGCAAATGGATTGTTCTTGGTTAGAAACAATTTTATGTGGAGTATAAAAGTAATTTTTCAACAGTAAATCTGATATTCCTGATCTAAGAAAGTAATAGAGGCTGTATAAGAGGCCAATGCCTTTTTATTTGACAGGGGTGGGGAGCTGAGTTTTTGGGGCCACAGTCCAGCCAGTTCTTGCCTCATATGCAGTTGATCTGGGTCTAATCCCCTCAGCACCTCCACAGGTGATCCCTGAACACAGAGTTAGGAAGAAGCTCAAAACCTAAAACCAAACATAAAAAGTCAATTTACTTTTGTGGGTTTATAAATAGCCCATCATTACCTGATGATGATACATATGTATAATCAAAATAATGAAAACGGCAAGAGTATTTGTCTGCATCAAGTTTAATATATGGGAGCCAGAGCGATAGTACATAGGAAGGATGTTTGCCTTGCACGTGGCTGACTCGGGTTCAGTCCCTAGCATCCCATATGGTCCCCCAAGCACCGCCATGAGTAATTCCTGAATGCAGGGCCAGGAGTACCCCCTGAACATCTCTGGGTGTGACCCAAAAAGAAAAAAAACAGTTTAATATATGCTCTGTAGAATAGTTATTGAAGTTGATCGGTGTTTGTTTAGAAATGAGGCTGTTGACTGTGATAGAGTGTTCTTTCATTAGCTATATTGACTACGTGTGGGAAGGACTCAGGTAGCACACGGAATGGTGAGCTCAGATAGACCAGGTTTCATATAAAGCACACTCTACTGTTGTATGTGTGAGGCTGAGAGTGGAGGGCCAGAGCGCTGAGCTTGGAGAAATGGCATCAAATTCGTCCTAAGGGCATTCACGAATGCTTGCAGAGGTTCAGAAGACTAGCAGGAGGGGCTTGCTGGGCTTGGCTGCCGGCAATGTCCTGTCTGACCCCAGAAAATTTATTTAACCAGTAGTCATTCCTAGTTGCCTACCCCGGACTGATGCTGGTTTGCAGGTATGTGGAAGGATAAAGTAATAAACACTGAGGGACAGCGGAGGAGGGAGAAGAGATGGCAAGGCAAGAGCAGACTTGAATGCCGAGAGGAGACTCCAGTTCCCTACTGGGCGACTTCAGGCCTTTGGTGACACGGGACAGCTTCAGGAGAATGTGCAAGAGACGAGCCTAAGTTAGAGGATGCTGGCCTGATTGACACTGTTTCAGTTTCATGGTTCTGTGGCTTGCAGCAGGAGTAGAAAATTGTGGGAGCCCAAGTAGTAGCCAGGCTAGTATTTGTCAGAGTTTGCTCGTGTCCATTTGAGTCTCTGCTCTTTCCCAAACAAGTCTTGGTCTGCTTCCTGCCACCAGAGATTAGTTCAAAGACTCTTGAAGACCTAAATATGATCTGGGACTCATTTTGTAGTTCATATTTTAGGCATATTTTATAGTATGCTATTCCAGGAACAGATAGAATTGACTTAAGTTCCAAACACATTCTTTTACTCTAATGTTTTATCTGAACAGAACTTTCTCACGTTCATTTTTCTGGAACATTCTTGAGAGGGGATGTGGCAACCAAATGTCTGATATGAATGACTTGGTATCTTTCTCTCTGAGTATTAGCACATCACCAATAAATTGCCTACTAATATATGTCATTATTTTTAATATGTCTGTAGGAATTCCTTCTATTCCATCCTATGGTGAGTTGCACCCCAGTTTTTTTGAGACAGTTCTTTCACTAGACATTTAGATTGTTTCTAGATTTTTTTTTTTTTTTTTTTTTTTGCTTTTTGGGTCACACCTGGCAGTGCTCAGGGGTTACTCCTGGCTCTGCACTCAGGAATTACCCCTGGCGGTGCTCAGGGGACCATATGGGATGCTGGGAATTGAACCCGGGTTGGCCGAGTGCAAGACAAACGCCCTATCCACTGTGTGGTCACTCCAGCCCTCTTTCTAGAATTTTGAGAGTCATACACATGTGTCAAAATTGTACTAACTATTGAAAGAATTGGTAAATGTGAATAATTGGAGAACCTCTATTTAGGAATTTGTAGGGCCCAGGAAGACAAAATGAACAAAAAAAAACGAGTGAAGCTATTATAGATGTCTCGGGTTAGAAAGGCTCGTCTTTGAGGAAGGACTCTGAGGAAAGCTGAGAGAAGAACTTTGTCAGAGGAAGCAGGACACCAACCCGGGCTCTCACACGGCTCACCTTTACTTCACTAATTGTGGTTAAAGAGAACGAATTTGTGGGGCTGAAGTGATAGCACAGCGGGTAGGGCATTTGCCTTGCACACGACCAACCAAGGTTCGATTCCCAGCATCCCATACGGTCCCCTGAGCACTTCCAGGAGTAATTCCTGAGTGCAGAGCCAGGAGTAACCCCTGAGCATCACTGGGTGTGGCCCAAAAAGCAAAAAAAAAAAACAAAAACAAAAGAATGAATTTGTGTCACTCTTGATAGGTTTTGTTTGTTTGCTTTTTTGGTCACACCCAGCGTTGCACAGGGGTTACTCCTGGCTCATGCACTCAGAAAATCTGGGTTCTCAGGCGACCATCTGGGATGCTGGGAATCAAACCCAGGTCGGCCACGTGCAAGACAAACACCCTACCCGCTATGCTGTCACTCCAGCCCCCTGATAGTCTTTTCATAAACAATTTGAAGGAAGGAAAACGGCTCTTTCCCACTTGCCAGCCACTCAGATGCTATGTCAGCGGGATCCAGTTCAGAAATACCGAGAGCAAATGCTTGCACACGGCACGCTGAGTGCATGGGTACAGTTCCCTGGCCGCCAGTGCTAAAATGCAGCTAATCAGAAAACAACGGGGGAGATTGGGAATAAATACTGAATGGAAGGATGGACCGGGGAAGCCACGCACCTGCATATTTCAGGCTGACTCTTCTTCCCAGATTGTGTGCCGGGGCGATTGTGATTTTCATGGCATCTCTGTGTAGCCGAATACTTCCTATGCTTTCGCGAAGAGTCTTGTTTCATCCCAATTTTATATCTGAAGCGGGAGGTCTGGAAAGCAAACCATGTTTAAATATAAAAACGGTGACTCATCTTCTCCCACCCCCAGTCTGCCTCTCTCACTTCCTCGTCATGTGCTCGGGAAGTTGCGTGTCTCTCCTCGTGTCTGTGCTCTGTCACCAGCTATTTTCATACTTGAAAATATGAAGTGTGACTAAGGACCGCGAGGCATCTAGCGGAAAGGATCGTTGATTTTTGACTGTACCTAATAACCAGTGCGGGGACACAGTATGGGATAAGCTCAAGCTAACTGAGTTCCTGATCACATTTTGCAGTGTTAGAGCAGTCTTCTCTCCTGATTACTTTGGTGTGGCTTGATACTATGTATTTGAACTCTCCACTGGAAATGGACATTAAAACTCGGGTCACGTGGTAAACCTAAATAAGTAGGGATATTAGAACTAAAAAATATTCTGTAATTATTATGGACAAAATGAAGAATTTCCTTTGGCCTTTTCTTTTTTGCTTTTTGGGTTACTCCTGGCTCTGCACTCAGGAATCACCCCTGGCGCTGCTTAGGGGACCATATGGGATGCTGGGAATCGAACCCGGGTCGGCCTCATGCAAGGCAAACGCCCTACCCGCTGTGCTATTGCTCCAGCCCCCTCCTTTGGCCTTTTCTCCTTAGAAATTCTGTGGCCCTGGATGGCTCCTCATGGGTTCCACACCCATACGGGTCCTCCTCCACCCCCACCCCCACCCCCACCTCCCACTGCTGGGGGCGGCCCAAATGGCCCAGCTCCACCCTCTGCTGACAGTGGTCACTATTTGTTCGAGCGGGCACCAGTAACGTCTCTCACTGTGAGACTTATTGTTACTGTTTTTTGGCATATCCAATACGCCACTGGGAGCTTGCCAGGCTCTGCCGTGCGGGTGCGATACTCTCGGTAGCTTGCCGGGCTCTCCGAGAGGGGCGGAGGAATCGAACTCGAACACGGGTCAGCCACATGAAAGGCAAACGCCCTACTGCTGTGCTGTGCTATCGCTCCAGCCCTATTAAAATGCATAAAAAGTGGTAACAAGAGATCAACCATCTGTAGCCGGGTTACTTCCACTACTACAGTTTTAGCAGTCCTACATTATCACTATTTTCTTCTGTCTGTCCCCCTGGCTTTTATTGAAATCCAGTCAAGAACACTTGGGGATATATATTGCTTGATATGTGTTAATTGTTAAAATAGGACCAGATTGTAGTCACAAAGACATAGCCTTTAATTAAAACAATAGTTCATCTTTGATTTAGCTTTTAATTTAAAACCACGATGCATTTGTATGTTTTCATTTTTTAAAAAAAGCAAGAGAGGCCAGAGAGGTAGATGGTAGTGTAGGAGGTGAGACTCTTTCTGGCCTTGTGTGCGTCCTGCCTTGATCTGAGCCCCCAGCACTGCCCACAGCCCCCAGGGCCCCGCTGAGGCAGAGAGTCAGGACTGGGGGGTGGCCTCCAAATCCAAAAGTAAATAAATCAGATAAATTTTGTAAGATTATGCTATCTTCCCTTTTCTATCTTGTTTCTTTTTGGAGACATGCCTGATGCTGCTCAGGGATTACACCTGGTTTGGCACTCAGGGATCACTCCTGGTGGGGCTCAGGCCGGGATCAAACCCAGGTTGGCCACATACGAGACAGGTGCCCCATCTGCTGTGCTCTCTCTGGCCCACTCTGTTATTTGTTAAGTCAGTTCATAAGTTTATGGTGTCTTGGATAAACAGGGTCCTTTTAATTTCTCTCATTTTCTAGTGAAGGTTTGATCATTATTGTTTTGTGTTGTGTTGGAGGCCCACACCCAGAGATGCTCAGGGCTCACTTCTGGCTTTGTGCTCAGTCACTTCTGATAGGACCGATGCCATAGGATGGAACCCAGGTCAGCCATGTGCAATACAAGCACATCCCCTGTACTATCTATATCTCTCTAGAGGATTTTATATTTTTAAGTTGTTCATGTATATGATACAGAGTTTGTGATATATTTAATGGCTTGATAAATGAAAAGAAGTTGCCAATATTTATATGAATTTCCAGATTGTACATAATGACTTTTCCTTTTTCCTAGGCTTATTAAAGTTTTGCACTGTTGGGTTTTGTGGAATTGGGAGCCTAATTGATTTCATTCTTATTTCAATGCAGGTAAGTTAACTTCTAGAAGGTGAACTATATTTACGTTCAAAATTAAGGGGTTTTCAAGTAAAATGTGGTTGGAGGCCACGCTCGGGAAGGGTGATGCATGCTGAAAATAGACTAGAGACTGAACACAATGGCCACTCAGCACCCCTATTGCAAACCACAACACCCAATTGGAGAGAGAGAACAAAAGAGAATACCCTGCCACAGAGGCAGGGTGGGGTGGAGGGAGATGGGATTGGGGGATGGGAGGGATACTGGGTTTATTGGTGGTGGAGAATGGGCACTGGTGAAGGGATGGGTTCTTGAACATTGTATGAGGGAAACACAAGTGCGAAAATGTATAAATCAGTAACTGTACCCTCATGGTGAAACACTAATTAAAAAAAATAAATAATTTTTAAAAAATTTAAGGGTTTTTTTCCAAATTTTATCTTTATAAAGTTGTCCACAATAATTCATTACATTTAATATTCAAACACCAACCCCATCACCATTTGCACCTTCCCACCACCATATTTTGAATGTTTCCATCCCAAACATTTAAGTTTTATTTTATTTCTAGCACTGTGTGTGCGCGCGCACACACACACACACACACACACACACACACACACACACACACACTGAATTTTAGGCTGGAAATATAGCTCATAGGACTAGAACATATCCCCAGCATGCAGTGTCCCAAGTTTGATTCTTCTAACACCACATGGTCTCCCAAGCTCTACAAGATATAATTCTGATGTCCCCCACGACAAAACAAATTTGAGTGCTATGATCTCCTCTTGAATATATTAATAAAGATTGTTTTTTCAATCTTTCTTCAGATACTAAATCTAAAGACTCATGGCCATATTTTTAAACAGCACTTCCCAGTCTGTGCTCTACATATTTATCTAGCTCTAAAAGATGCAAATAGGTTGTATAAAGAGTTCTGCTCTCGAGTACTGTTTGTAATGTGAGCTCAATTGACTTCAAGATTTTTTTATCGTGTGACTTCTCAGGATCTTTATAATATGTATTATGTCTAAGTGAGATTGAGGTTCTTAAACTTACTGTTTCTTTTTCCTGATAGTCAAAGCCATATTGTCAATTATTATAATAGAGTTCCCACATCGTCAATTTCTAAGTTAGGATGTTAACAAGAATTAGATTATCTGCTGCGATTATTATATATGAGGCAAAACCAAGATTGTTGTTTAACAATCGGTGCTCGGTGCTCAACGGTGCTCGGAGCTTCTTCAGGAAGTGCTGAGGGATTATGGGCATCACTGGCATCCCTCATGGTGCTTGGGAGGGGGCAGGCAGAAACAGGGATTGGACCCAAGACTTTGTATGTTCTCTGGCTTGAGCCACAACCCCGGCCCTAGAAACCAGATTTTGTTTCTTGCACTGAACAGCACTTAACTAGTATTTTCTTGGTTGCAGACATACAAGCTGATATATAGCATAAGCCAACAAAAGTAAAAAAGAAATAGCTGGGCTCTCAGTTGAAAAATCTAGGACTGGGTCTAGCGTAAGGCCAGACCAGACCTCTATAACCAGATGATGTGTGCGAGACTTTCCTCATCTCACCACTGCTTCTGGTAGCTTCATTTGCTCCGGGCGTGGAGACAGGCATTGTTTGAAAAATGCTAGCCTGTAGCATTTAGAAATACCGCCAGATGTTTTCCATTAAATTACAGAGAATGGGTTGTGGGTTACTCGTGAGAAGTCCTGATTTAGAGAAAGATGAATTTATCACAGCAAATGTTCACAGAGCACCATTTCCAGAAGCATTTGTGGAACACCTAATGTCTTCAGCAAGTGTGTCGTTATGTATTTAGATCATCATCAGTTTTGTTCTTTCTCATGCAGTATTTCCATTCCGCAATTCTGTCTGCCTGACGTTACCCTTATGCTTTGAAAAAAAAAAAAAAAAAGAAGTCAAAATCTAGGAGATTTTGGGTACCATACTGTGAGGAGGAGGCAGCATATGGACCAATAAGATACCAGAATTAAATAAGGAAAATATTTGGTTTTGAAGTTGGAATTTTCCTGTCTTTATTCGGAAACATATGCCTAACCAAATATCCTGCCTTTTCTGCCCGTGGGATAGGCAAGCGGCATGAAGAGGCCGAGGTACTTGTGCCCATATGCTTGGAAGTGGGTTTCTCACTCCGAGAATCGAAGGAGCTGAATGGATTACTGGGATTTTTAAAGATACCCTGACGTCAGTGTCTTCAACACCCATCCCTGTAGTTAATAGCTTCCCACGAGGTTCTTTCTTTGGTGATATTATTTGCGTTATAGCTTTATTAATATCAAATTAGAAAACTTAATGGATTCAGCCACTTTTTTGATACACACATGCCTGAACTTTTCAGAGCAAATCCTCTTCCAGATCTGGATTTGAGACAGTCTTGTGAAAAAGTTGTTGTTGGGGTGGCAGGGGAGGTGACAGCACCAGAGTGCCCCCGTACGCATGTGTCCTGGGCTCTATCACTTACCCTGTGGAGAACAGATCAGTGAGGGAGAGTTAGAGAATTTAAATTCCTGCAGTAAATTCCCCCAACTAAGACATTTTGATAGATGTGGCCGCTTTCAACCATTTGCAGATCGGAGGGAAAAAAATCAACTTTCAAATGTAGCTAAGATGCGTAACCTTATTTTAAATGTTTATTAATATATTTAACATGTGATATTGATTACATTCATTTTAGAGGAGAATTGTTTTTCACAAAATTAATCTATAAATATCAGAGGCTGCTGATATTTTTGTTCCAAATGGATTTTCCCGATTTTTTATATACCTTTTAGATTTATTATGTCCGTCAACTTTTTAAAAATTCTTCTTTCCATCCTCATTCTTTCCAACTCCTGTTTTCCTTTTTGTTATTAAATAGTATCCCCCACTGAATAGCAGTGTTCTTCTATCGGGCTGGAATCCCAGAAACATGTTATGCATGAACTTAAGGCCTATAAAAACATACTTTGCCTTACAGTGTTTATAACGAAAATCCAGGAAAATCCACTTGGGAAAAAATAGTAAGTTTAGTTATTTCATATATAAGCCAAAGAAATATATAAAGTATAATGCACATATTGCCAAAGTGAGTAACCTTTACATGTTACTGTATGTACCCGTTCATGTACACCTTCATGAGTTTGTTAGAGACTTTTCAAGTTTTTTAAGTTCTTAAAAAGTATGCAACAAATATGAGTGGCTTAAAACAGCACAAAAAAAATGAATCTTGTTATTTTGTGCATGTAGCAGAAATCAGAATCAGTGATAGACATAGGTTACAGTCTTAATTATAAATAATGTTATATAAACGGTTATCTACAGTCGTAGTTCTGGAGATATAAAAACTGTATTGTTTTTTTCAGTGCTGGGCTCAAAACTTATTTAATTTTTTTTTAATTTACTAAGAATTTTAAAGCCTGAAGCTTTTTTGAAGCTAGTGCATAAATAAAGAAGGCCCAGTTATGGGATCTTGTGTAAGTCAATTCACTGTATTTTGGCAGAGACATAGCCCTGTGAAATACATGCTATTGATCAAAAGAAGGTCTTAACACACAGGGCTGGAGAGATAGGACAGCAGAGAGGGCGCTTGCCTTGTACTTGGCACACCTGGGTTCGATCCCTGGTATCCCATGTGGTCCCCCCAAATGCCTGAGTGCAAAGCTTGGAGTAAACCGTGAGCATCGCATCGATGGGTGTGGCCCCCCAAACAAAACAAAAGACATGTGTACATGTGTATATATATGTATATTTAACATACATATTTAAACACACACACACACACACACACACACACACACACACACCCTAAATCTACCAGTACTAATGCTCAGTTCTTGAGCGTTCATTAGATGAGGAAGTGTCACATGAAAACTAGTGAACATTTTATAGATATCAAATAGCTCTGTATTTTTTAATTAACCCTGGAGGGATTTGCTGGGGAAATAAGCTAGAAAGCTGGGGAGACTGACAAGGTGTGGAGCCTAATTAAGACCACATGGTCCTGTCGCCTAATTCAGGTGTGGAACCTCCCGAAGATCATGTGACCATAATTAGATAGATTTGACTTCATTCGTATAGCCTGAGGCAGCATTTTTTTTTAATTGAAGGAATGCTCAAAAAAAAAAAGAGTAATTTAAGTGGTTCTGAGATTAATCCCCAAACTGGTTTCCTCAGGTGACACACAGTGGTGAAATTTTACTCATTTCTTGAGGAATGTTGTTTGTGTGGGTCATTTAGGATTAATAAGAATCAGTTATTAAATTGAAGAAGCAATTAAAATCTCCATTTAAATTGTCTTTAAGAATGGCAGAGACTGGAGATACGGTAGTTCTAAGGTTCCTTCATTAGGAGGTAAGGTAGTTCTAAGGTTCCTTCATTAGGAGCGAAAGTAGATCATGGACATCCATCCGTCCCTTCTTCCTTTCATTATTGCTCTTTCACCTTTCTCTCCCTCCCTTTTCCCTGAAGTTCCTTATTTCTTCCCTCCTTTATTCTCCCATCCAATTTCAGACCCTTCGCTTTTAGGGTCAATTCATGACGTAGTTGCTTTCAGAGACAGAATAAGGCTTCAAGTGAACTTGTCTTTTGTCTTAATCTTGTTTTGTTTTGTTTTTGGGTGGTACCTGGTAGTGCTCAGGGGTTACTCCTGGCTCTGCACTCAGGAATTACATCCTGGTGGTGCTCAGGAGACCATTTGGGATGCCGGGAATTGAACCTGGGTCAGCCCCTGAACTTGTCTTTTAAGGTGATGGACCAGCCTGCCAGGCATATGAATCTCTGGGGAAGAGAATTGGAGTTCCCTGATAGAGATAATTGCTGAGGAACTAGAATTTTTACGTAAGGAGAAAGAAATGCCGTAACAGGATTGCTGAATGTTAGCTGCAATACTGGATGATGATCAAGGTGATGAAGCTGCATCCTTTGAGGCTGGTGAGATGGCCCAGTGGACTAAGCACATGCTTTGCATGCAGGAGGCACAGGCTCGATCCCCAGCACTGCAGATGGTCCCCTGCGAGCTGTCAGGAGTGACCCCTGAGTGTGGAGCTAGGTGTAGCCCCCAAACCCCAAAAGAACAAAACCTGCAGCTGTTGGAGCTTCTCCACTTAAGGGCAAACCAGACTAAACTACTAAAAAATTTACAAATTTTTGTAAAAAAAATTACAGCATCTTGTAATTTTCCTGTATGTCACCTGATAACTTGACATCAGTGTAAACCTACTATGTAAAACAACTATTTTAAAACAACTATTTTACCCAGTTTTAAATTACATATTAGAATTTCCTGAAGAGACTCCAGTGAACCCCCAGCAGACTTATTAGAAAGGCATGATAGTAGGAAGGCATCTCATCAAAGGCTGACTTTGTTTTTAGTTTCTGAAGTAACAACAAGTCTCACAATGGAGACGTTACTGGTGCCCGCTCGAGCAAATCGATGAGCAACGGGATGACAGTGACAGTGAGTGCTTATCATCATAGGAGTAACTAAAGTTGTCAGGGGAGATGGCTTAGGAAGAAAGAAACTCAATTTCAGTCTATGTACAGACTGTAAATTTGGTGATTTTTTTTACCATCTGATTTTAACTTATTTCTTTTGGCTGGACTTAACTTTTTCTTCGTTGATCCCTCATAGTCTCAAAACATGTTAGAACTTCAAACTCCTAATTGTATAAACCTAAAAGAGTTTTTAAATCCCTACCCTTGGCACATTTTTAAGTTGACATTTAAATTTTTCATCATAAAGTTTAAATAGTTGCAAATTATATCATTTCTAAGTTTGCAAATATTGACAAAACTGTTATATCAAATTTAAAATATATCTAGCAGTGTATAAATACTCTACCATTTTGAAGGTCTGTGAAGAGAGATGGGAAACTTTTGCTAACCATCAGAATGTTTACATTGTTTCTTTTTCTTCTTGTATTAAATCTTTTTGCCTTTCTCTCTTTCCCACAGAATCATTTCCTAATATATATCAGTCATCTTAGCCATTAGAATCAAATGATTTTTTAATCTATTATTTATTGAGTGATTTTATCATAATGATTAATCAAAACAGCATAAGCCTGTTACAGATTGTAGCAGATACTCCGAGGGGTCTCCCCAGGCTGTGTCCAGGGGCCACTCTGGCTGACCCTCCGCTCCACCTTGCATTCGAAGCTCAGCAGTGCGGTCAGTGCTAGGGGTCACCAGGACTGTCCCCAGTGATTGTGGGGCCACACTTGTGGTGCTGGAGATTGCGCATGCCGGGCCTGCAGCCCAGCCCTTTGAGATCTCTCCCAACCGCAATAAAATTTTGGTTTTGGGGGTGGCCACTCCCCACTCCCAAAAGCACTGCTGCTTAGGGGCTAGCCCCAATTCTGTGCTCACCGGGCAATCATGAGTGCTGGGGTCAAACCAGGATCTGCAGGATGAAAGGCAAGTACCTAGTCCTTCTCTCCCGGGAGGGAGCATAACATGGCACTGGCCGTAGCCAAGCTGCCGGACCCCGCGCCAGGCTGTTTTATTAGGGGCGCCGCAGAGGTGGGGGGGGGCGGGTGAGACCCCTCCCCCCACCAAGGGGCCCAGCCCTGGCAGCCAAAAACCTCCAGAACTCAACCGCCACCTGAGTCACGGTCACTCTCCACAGCTTGGGCCGAGCCTCACCCACAGGTGGACCTGTTCCTGGAGCATGTGGCCACGACACTTCATCCCACACACCCTGCCCACGCTCCAAGAGTGCTGCACCACAGTGGAGGCAGCCAATCTTAGAGAGAAATATTTTTTTTATTTTATTTATTTTTAACAGATAAATACATATATATTGGATTGGAGCTATAGCACAGTGGGTAGGGCGTTTGCCTTGCACACGGCCAACCCAGGTTCTATTCCTCCATCCTCTCGGAGAGCCCGGCAAGCTACCGAGAGTATCCCACCCACATGGCAGAGCCTGGCAAGCTCCCCGTGGCTTATTCGATATGCCAAAAACAGTAACAACAAGTCTCACAATGGAGACGTTACTGGTGCCCGCTAGAGCAAATGGATGAACAGGATGACAGTGCTATACATATACATTATACACACACACACATATATGTACACAAGGCTCAACCTTTAACAGCATGTTAGTGATCTCTTATAGAAGGACTTAGTGGCCCCTGGGTGAAATACAACAATCTTCACACTCCTTCCTCTAAGGAAACTTTTTTGTAGCATTTCCAGTGGTTTTTCATAACAAACAATGCAAAATATATTATTTCAGTTCTGCTTTGGGTCAGGGGTTGGAGTTTGGGATAGAAACTTCTGAAATATGGTGGTGGGACGATGTAATGGTGGTGGGATTGGTGTTTGAATACTAAATGTAATCAAATGCTGTGAACTACTTTATAAAATTTAAAAAAATTTAAAAACCAATTTCATAAGGAAACATTAATAGTAATCAAAAAAAAAAAGGCAAGTACCTCACCAGTACTTCAATAAATTAGTTTTAGAGAAAAAACACTTTAGGAAGTACATCTTTTGAACAAGATATGGCTTTGCAGGTAGGGCGTTTGCCTTGCACGTGGCCAACTGGGATTCGATTCCTCCCTCCCTCTCGGAGAGCCTGGCAAGCAATCGAGGGTATCCTGCTCGCATGGCAGAGCCTGGCAAGCTCCCTGTGTCATATTGGATATGCCAAGAACAGTAACAACAAGTCTCACAATGGAGACATTACTGGCGCCCACTTGAGCAAACCGATGCACAACAGGATGACAGTGACAGTGATAATGGTGATGAAAGAAGATTTCCGTAAATTCCATTTTTTCTAGCCAATCCCTTTGTTTAACACATCAGAAGTTAGACCTCAAGGCTGTCTGCCATCCCAGGACTCCAGTGCTGCTTTGATGGGTGGGGGATTCTTTCCCGTTGTCACCTTGAGTCCCCAGGAGACGTGTGGTGATCTGGCAGCTCAGTCTTTAAAAGAACATTGCTGGGAATTAAGGGTCTCAAGGTCGATTCCCTCCAGACTCTGGGCCCTTTGGTAAGTCCTTGTATACCCCACAGCTGCAGTTTGAAGATTGCCGATTTAAAGGCTTACTTGTTGATATCTGGTCGCTGGATTGCCGTAAATGTAAAGTGGGCAAGATGGTTGTAATATGATTTTTCCCCCGTCCCTTCCTATTCCCATGCTATACAGTGTTGGTAGGACCGTCGGTCACATCAGCGCATCAAAGGGAGCCTCGCTCCGCCAGTGCTAGTAATCCTAACATACAGCAAGTTGCTCAGAAAAAGGCGTAGAACCGGCGTCCTTCCCTGGAATTAATAAAAATTCTGAGCAGGAAGAGCTTATCTGTGGAGAGTGAAGCTGGGAAGATGTCAGTCTGGGGCATTGGTGCCTACGTGGCAGAGCCTCTCTGCAAAGGAAGGAAAGGGAGTTAAGCGGGGGAGGGGTCAGAGCCAGGGTCTGGGGCAGGAGGGGCGGAGCCTTTCAGTGCTTGAGTCCCGGCTCCTGCAGCCCTTCCAATCCTGCCCTCTTCAGCTGACACAAGTCACTACTTTGTTTCTTCTGATTGAGTTTGGGTTTTTGGGTTTTTTTTTCTGTAATTTTGTTACTGCTGAAGTCATTTTATTAACCCCCAGGTCAAGTGTTCTGAAAAGTGTCTCTTGTTAAATGAGTGATGTTGAATATTCTTCTCTTCTAGATTGTTGGACCATCAGATGGGAGTAGCTACATCATAGATTATTATGGAACCAGACTTACAAGACTGAGTATTACTAATGAGACATTTAGAAAAACACAGTTATATCCATAAATGTTTTTTGTTTTTTTTTTTCAGAGAAACAGTGAGAGGTATGTATATATAGTTTTGCTTTTTTGGTTTGTTCTCTGGGCCACACCTGGCAGTGCTCAAGGGCTCAGGGATCCATGTAGGATGCTGGGAATCAAACCTGGGTCAGCTGTGCAACGCAGGCGCCCTGCCTGCTCTACTACCTTTCAGGCCCCTAGATATGATTTCAATAATAGTATATGTTTGCATAAGGTTATGAGAACTTTAGAACCATAGGAAATTGAAGAGATTACTCGATGCAATAAGCCTCTTAACGGGCTCATCAGGAAACAGGTGAAACATCCCTAACATGTTGTAGACCTTTCTCAGGTATGCTCATTGCTCCTGCGTTCTCACTGAAGCTCTCTGCATGCCTATATTTAAAGGGCAAAGTTCAAGAGAAAAAAGTACCATCAGAGAAAAAAGACATTTGATAGTGTATGGTGGTTACGGTGAAAGTGCTGTCCATGCCTCAGTGCAGTGTCCAATAGTCCATCTGTCCTGGGGCTGGTAGGACTTTATAGTTTCTTGTTGGGGAGGGGGCAGAAGGCGCCACACCCAGTGATGCTCAGGGCTGACTCCTGGGGTTGCGTTCAGGGAACCTGCCTGGCAGTGTTCAGAGGTGCCAGAGACGGAACCCGGGCCAGCTATGTGCAAGGCAGGCGCCGTGCTCACTCTCCTATCTCTTTGACCCCACTAATATGATTCTTGAATATCTGCTCCTCTTTTTTTTTTTAATATTTTTATTTTTTATTTTTAAATGAATCAATCACCATGAGATATAGTTACAGACTTACAAACTTTCGTGCTTACGTTTTAGTCACACAATGATCGAGTACCCATCCCTCCACTAGTGCCCATTCTCCACCACCAATGATCCCAGCATCCCTCCCACCACCCCAACCCACCTTTGTGGCAGGGCATTCCCTTTTGCTCTCCCTCTCTCTCTCCTTTGGGGTGTTGTGATCTGCAATGTAGGTATTGAGTGGCCATCATGTTCAGTCCATAGTCTACTTTCAGCTCACATCTCCCATCCTGAGCAGGCCCTCCAGGAACACCCTTTACTTGATGGTCCCGTTTCTTCTCTATCTGAGCTGCCTTTTCCCCCAGCATGTGAGGCCGGCTTCCAAGTCATGGACTGCTTCTCTTTCTTAATCCTGGAAACTGGTCATCTCAACCCAGGAGAACAATAAGTACTTTTCCTAACCTGAATTTTTGCCCTGCTGAAGAAAAGCAGTTGGGCCAGAGTGATAATGCAGTAGGGAGGGCGCCTTGTATGCGGTGTGATGTCCAGCATCCCATCTGGTTCCCCGAGCCCTTCCAGGAGTGATCCCTGAGTGCAGAGCCAGGAGTAAGACTGAGTACCACTGCGTGTGGCCACAGCCAAACAAACAAAAACCGAAGAAAAGTATGAATTGGCCTCAACTTCCAGGAAAAGCCAGAGAAATTGGAGACAATATCATTTCTCTAGGATGCTTCCACTGTGTGAGCTGGCAGCCCGTACCAGTGTTTTCTGTGATAGTCTCGGTGCTTCTTCAGGCCCAAGAGGGAGTAACATTTTCTGTGCCTTAGTGTATAAATCGTATATGAAGGACCGTTTTTCCTTTCCAGTAGCTTTTTCCCTCTTCACAGTAAAGCTATAGGAATTCCTGATGGTTTTGTCCTGAGACTCGAACCATGACAGAGCCTCTCGAGGTCTGAGGAAATTATTCCCCCCAGTTGTCTGAAAACTTTTTTTTTTTTTTTGGCTTTTTGGGTCACACCTGGCGATGCACAGGGGTTACTCCTGGCTCTGCACTCAGGAATTACCCCTGGCCATGCTTAGGGGACCATATGGGATGCTGGGATTTGAACCCGGGTCGGCCTCGTTCAAGGCAAACGCCCTACCCGTTGTGCTATCTCTCCAGCCCCTTGTCTGAAAACTTTTGTAGGTCTTTGCTTCTCAAGCATGAGTCCTTGGAGTGAGGGTTGAGAGCGATGTGCCTGCAGGGCAAGTGCCTTAACCCCCTGTACTGTCTCTCCAGGCCCGCCACCGTGTCACTTGATGTTAAACCTATATTCATTTTGGAAATTGTGGCTCCTACTTTATGAGAAGTTTGCGTGGTTTCACATAACCTCATTTTCATGTTAAAATCGTTAGCTCTTTCAGCGTCAATCACTTGAGAATATGGACCACATTTTGCAGTGCTCAGGGGGCTGCTCTCGGCAGTGCCAGGGACCCAGCCTGGCAAGTGCCTTAACAGCTCTGTACTGTCTTTCCCACCCTGCGGTGCAGATGGTTTTAAGACTGTTGTTTAAAAAAAAAATAAAATAAGAATTTAAGCAAATGCAATTTAGAAAGCAACCCATTCTTCTCTGTAGCGTTTCAGGCCATCGTTCCATTGTAATGTCAGACTGAAATTCGGAATGTGAGACTTGAAGGGCCTGTTGAAAAGGCAGCTCCCTGCATTGTCCTGTAGGGGCTCTAGCCATGGAAAGGGTCCAAGAGGAAAGGAAGAGTTAAAACGAGGCATAGACCAGATGGGGGCTGACGGTGCCCTCCTGGCTTGTGACCGCCCCCGATTCTCCCCCCAACACCACGCGGTCTCTCAAACGTTGTTCTGATACGCTCTGGAGGCCCCTAGGGACTTCTGGGATTGCCGGTGATCCCCAGCACCACAGGGACCAAGTGGTACCGCGGCCTTGGGCCCTGGCATTGAACCCACCCTTCTGGTGGGCACGGATCCAGGGGAGTGGCCTGGGGTCATCCCGAGGAGCACCTGGAACAGTCCTCTCCATCCACCTCCCCAAATGTGTGTGTCTCTGACCGTTTCTGACTGCTGGAACGACTTCGCTCTAATACGCGTCTGCTTTCTGCCTTAGGATTTGGGCCGCCTTGACCTGCATCCAGATGCTCAGTATGCGTGAAGTCCCAGGTTTTCCTCTTCGTCCTTCTTCGTCTGCCCCCTCACGGATACCATGATTGCTTCAAATCATATTATTCGAAGATCTATTTAACAGGACTTTGGGGGGAGCGCTCCATGACAATAGTCTGTCTTCAGCTGCTGTCTCTGTGAGACAGAGAGTTATTACCTTGGTATTCTTTAATGTCTTTTCCAAAGGCAGGTAGCCACTTGTCATTTTGGCTTCTGAATAATAAAAGTGTGACTTATTCCCCCTTTTTTAATGCTTTTATTATTAAGGAAAATTTCTAAAATGTTGACAGTAGCCGTCTTCTGCTTTTTGATCTCTTAGAGCAGTTAATCCCTGGTGTGAACAAATACCATTTATATTGCTGGGGGCCTGGGGGGCCTGCGGCTGACGCCCCACCTGTTTCTCCGCGGCTTTCAGATCTGTCTTTGACTCGGTATCCAGGGAGCTAAAGATCATCGGGGAGTCTCAAGTCTTGAGGCACCATGGATGCCTCTGGCCGTGATCCAGGCCTCTGAAGTGTGAAGTCCTCCCTCTCCGCCGGGGCGGGCGGCGCTGGCCCTCGGGAAGCCCCAGATGCTGACTCATCTCGCTCTGTGCAGTTACTTTGGAGGCTGAATGGACAAGGTGGGAGCAGCCGCCCGTGATGAATGGCCGCCATCTGTCAGCCCCGCCGGGCAGATGCCTGCGCTGGTGCAGGGGTGAGGCGCCCGTGTCTGAGCAGGGTCCCTCTGCCGGAAGTCAGAGCGCCTGAGGATGGCAAGGCAGGAACCGCGCTGTCCCCGTCATACTCTTGCCATGTCTGTATCCGCCGGCAGGCCGGCTTCCAGGCACTGGGTTCTGGGCCCCTCGGGAGTCAGAGAGCCGAAATCCTCATCCGGTATGTGATTGGAGAACAGGCAGTGCAGGACAGTTCACCCCCCAGCATGTCCCGAGCATGTTTGGGACGCCCGTGGGGACTGACTTCTCGGCAGGTGGCATGTCTCCAGTGAAAATGCTGCTCCGTATCCCTAATGGGAAGGCCTGGCCCGGAGACCTTTCGGGGTGCAGCAAACAAACACTGCACCCCGACCCCGCAGGGGCTTGTGTCATCCGGGGCTCCTCTCTTTCACGGTGACCCTTGTGGCCTCAGCTCCCTGGCTGGCCAACGCTGGCTTCCTGTTGCCCACAGCTTTGAGACTCCCGGCAGCAGCACCTGGGCCCGGGGTTTGAACATCTCTAGGTGTCCACAGCCCTGTGGGGTTGATGACGCAGTAACTGCAGTGCAGCCCTTCATCTTGATTCCTGAGTAGTTTGCTCCAGCGATGAACGTGCTCAGGAGGGAAACCTGCGCTCCGAGCTGGTGCTTCTCAAAAGCGTTCTCTTCAGGAAGATCTACTCGCAAAGGACTCTTGGCAGAAAGCTCAGCTCAGGACAAGGCCCCTCCAGAAGGGTACTCTGAAACCTGCCGACTGCATTTCACTCCCAGTTCCTAAATGTACATGACAGGAACAGTTGTTTTTTTTTTTTTTCTAACTCCTTGTTCCCTGACATATGTGATTCTTTAATGAATGTTTTTTTCTGTATTATTTTTTTATGTGAAAGCATTTCATGCATGTGAACATAACTTTTCTCTTTTTATGTTTAACACACTTATGGCTATTTTTGGTAGTGCGTGCACACAGGAAATAGACGTTCCGGCCTCTGTAGGGGATGATTCCTATGATATTCCCCTTTTTAGAACAGTGGTCCAAATTGTGAGATATATGAGCTCAGCCATATATGAGCGAAGTCACATATGGCGGCTTCAAAACCCCGCCGGGTACATTGGATGTATTACTTCAACACTGGCGAAACTGTGTTTCTAGAGAAGCATGGTCAAGTGTTGCTCCTGTAACCCAAAAGGATTGATGTATTTCCACAGTTACCCCTGTAGCTCCGCCCCTCTCAGAGCCCGGCAAGCTACCCGTGCTTATTTGATATGCCAAAAACAGTAACAATAAGTCTCCCAATGAGAGACGTTACTGGTGCCCACTCGAACACATCGATGAGCAACGGGATGACAGTGACAGTGACAGTGACCTCTGTAGCACTGTCATCCCTCGATTTGCTGGAGCGGGCACCAGTAACGTCTCCATTGTGAGACTTGTTACTGTTTTTGGCATATTGAATACGCCACGGGTAGTTTGTCAGGTTCTGCCATGCAGGCAGGATACTCTTGGTAGCTTGCCAGGCTCTCCAAGAGGGACGGAGGAATCGAACTGGGGTTGGCCACGTGCAAGGCAAACTCACCCTACCCGCTGTGCTATTACCTCTACCTGAGAGATTTCTAAGCCACACTCTGTTAAACTTAAGGAGCCTCTTTAAGACTTCAAAAATGCCCACATTTGTTTTAGGGACTATTCGGACCTAGGAAATAGTATTACTTGGTTGTTTTAGGGACTGTCTGGACCTAAGAAAAGGTATTAGTTTGGGGGTGTGTTTTGTTTCACAAAAATTAAAAAATTATATGTATTTAATTTCTGTATGCTTAAAGCTGTTAAGTATTAACTGATACTGGTTACTGATAAATCTCCGGATTAAAATCTAATAGCAAGATAAAAAAAAAATCGAATAGCAAGAAACCAGCAGAAAGAAAATCAGCTCTGTGGGTGGGGGCGGGCAGTGCCCAGTGAGTGGCTCCTGGCCCTGAGCTCAGGCGTGATGACCTCTGGTGGTGCTCATGGGCATATGCAGTGCCAGGTATGGAACTGGGGCCGGAGGACTGTGGGCGAGCCCTTTAACCCCTGCACTCCTCTCCAGCCTGCAATGTCAGTTCTTAAAAACTGCAAGTCCTGGGCCTGGAGCAAGAGTATAGAGCAGGTAGAGCATTTGCCATGCATGTGGCCAACCCTGGTTTGGGTTGATCCCCGGCGTCCCATAGGGTCCCCGAGCACTGCCAGGAGTAATTCCTGAGTGCAGAGCCAGGAGTAAACTCTGAGTGTGGCCAGGTGTGCGCCCCCCCCATCCAAAAAAAAAAAAAGTTCAAGTCCAAGATGTTAGTTCCTCTTCCTGATTCAAAAGACCTTCAATGTAGCTAGTCCCCTACTTAGCCCTAAGACAAAACCTGCCTTTGCTACAACCTGGATGGAGCTGAAGGGGGTTGTGCTAAAGCAAAATAAATCAGAAAAAAAGACAAATACTAGATGATCTCACTCCCGTGTGGCGTAGCATGAAAGAAAGCAATGAACAGTGGCCAATGAAAACAAAGCCTTAGACTCTGACGACGCAACTGAGGTTTCCAGGGGGTGAGGGCCCCAAGTCAGCCCACTCAGAGTGTGGACTGGGGGGGAAGGATAGATGCTGCGGCTTTGCTGACCCACCTGGTATTGTTTAACATTTTATCACTCGAAAAAAAATTAACGCTCTTGTAAACCATGTTGCCTCCATTTTTTAAAAAAATGTGTGTAAAAAAGCAGAGTAAATAAAACAAAAAATTATTATATTCACTTAAAGAAGATAAAGTGTAGCCATACCCCCAGGATCTAGCACCTTCCCTTTCCTTTCTCTCAGCTAAACTAGCATCTGTTTGTGCTTTTTTTAAATTATGAGATTAACACTAGCTGGATGCAGAAAATATGGGAAAACATCAAAAATTGCAGAGAGAAATAAGCTCACTCCACAACCGCAAGATAACAGTCTGAGTAATTTTACGTATTTGTTTTACCATGCCTGTATGAACATTCTTCACACACAAAAATGACCTATTACACGTATGGTTATATATTCCTTACATTGTCAATAATTTTCATTTTCAGTGTTTTACAAAATGGTGACTATTACCTACGGCTTTTGTGTCTCTGAAGTTGTCACCTTATTGCTGATTCTCGAGTGATGGGAAGATGGAGGGAATCCTAATTGCCCAGTCATAAAGCAGGTTATAAAGACAGGTGGCAAGCTTGCCTGGTCTGAATCCCACTGTGTTCCCCTGGGCTCCAGCCAGCGGTGAAGTATGGGTGCAAACCTCTGCAAGCCCGTGTTCAACCTGCCTTTCCTTCCAGACCTACCATCCACTTCAAGTCAGGCTGGCGTGAGAAACCAGGCCCAGACGGGGGAAAGAAGAAAACAATCTTTTCTTAGGTTCTTCTACTTTACCCTTAACCCTTAACCCTTTGCCCTTAACAGTGAAATAGACGCTTGCCAATAAGGCATGTTTGTCAGGGGAGACAAGGAGAGTCAGATGCTCGAGGGAAAACAAATACGCACCCCCCTGGCAACGCCACCACCATGTCTTGCACAGCCGGACATGATCAGAGATTGCTTCTTCCCCATCCAAGCAAACATCAACCCCATTGTTTACCCTGTTGAGGCTTGGACCCAGTAAGAGTGATACGTGGGAGGGGCAGATACAACCAGTAAGGCGCTTGCCTTGCACATGGCCAACCCAAGTTCAATCCCCAGTACCCCAGATGTGCCCCCTCCCCTAAGCCCTGCAAGGTGTGCTCCCTGAGTACAAGCCAGGGATAAGTCCTGAGTACACTGACTGTGGCCCTTCCCCATACCCCAAAAGGCAGTGACAAATGTCAGTTAATGTGACAATTGGAAATTTTTTTAAAAAACTGTAATCACCGTAAAATCTATCAGCTTCATGTTGATATTCGTTGAACGTTGTGGCATTTCATGCTTTCAAGAAGCATGAACAGGGGGCTGGAGAGATAGCACAGCGGGTAGGGCGTTTGCCTTGCACGCGGCCGACCCAGGTTCGATTCCCAGCATCCCATATGGTCCCCTGAGCACTGCCTGGAGTAATTTTTGAGAGTATGAGCCAGGAGTAATCCCTGTGCATCACCAGGTGTGACCCAAAAAACAAAAAAGACAACAAAAACAAAGAAGCATGAACAGGAGTTGGGGAAATAAATAGTCCAGCAGATCGGGGCACATGCCTTGCAATCAAGTGTTTGGTCACTGGTAGTGCAGGGCGTGACCCCCGAGTTCCCGAAACAGTGCAGGGTGGTCCTGGGGTCCCCAGCACGAGGCCTGAGGAGCATCGATATTGCTGCACTACCCATTGAACAGTCAAGGCCCAGTTGACCCAACAGCCAGGAAGAGCACCTGAGACCCTCTCGGCACTGCTTGGAAGTCTCCCTGCCCCACGCTGCCAGTGTGATTTATTCTGATTTACTGAAAACAATAAACATAGGAAGAAGTGATCTCTGAGCACAGGACCAGGACTGCACTGAGCACAATCTGGTGTGGCCCCCAAACCAACCACCAACCAAACAACATGGTCTTATTTGGCATCCACCCTCCTTAAAGTCCCTCCTCGGGTCAGCAGAGACCGCAGGGTTGCGGGCTTTGTTCTGGTTGCTTCTGAACCTGGACATTTCCGGAGATATTTATCTAGTAAATTTAGAGATGCTGCGACAGGGTAGCTGATCAGCCTATCCCAGCCTTTAAATGAAGGTTAATTGCAGGTAATTACTATGCAGACAACATCATGTTGCTGTTAACCTGTCAGCATTACCAGACTCTGCCAAGCATGTGGAGATGGAGTCTTGAAAAAGTGATGCCGGTGTGAGCCGTGTGGATTGCATGTGCCAAAAAAGAACAAGTCTTTCCCAAACACCAGGAAAGTGTGTGGTGCTTGAGACTTTCAATCTTGTGAGCTAGTTTTATATTTAAAAGAGTATGGTCTTTGAGCTGGAGAAATAGTTCAGCAGGCAGGATGCTTGCCTTGCATCCATGGCCGACCCAGATTTGATTCCCAGTATTCCATGTGGTCCTCTGAGCCCAGCACAAAGCCAGGAGTAACCCCTGAGCATCACGTGGTGTTCCCCAAAGAAAAAATAAACCAAAAAAAAAGAAACTATGGTCTTTAAGGTCCCATCTTTGATTCCAGATAAACCTTTTTTTTTTTCTTTGCTGTTTTTGCTTTTTGGGTCACACCTGGCGATACACAGGGGTGACTCCTGGCTCTACACTCAGGAATTACTCCTGGCGGTGCTTGGGGGACCATATGGGATGCTGGGAATCGAACCCCGGTTGGCCGCATGCAAGGCAAACACCCTACCCGCTGTGCTATCACTCCAGCCCTGATAAACCTCCATTTGACTTACCTTTTTGAATCATAAAATTCACCATTGCAAGTTGAAAAAAAATACGAAGTGGGGCTGGAGAAATGGCATAGGGCATAAGTGGCTCTCCTTCACACAGCTGATCTCAGCACCATGTCGGATCCTGTGAGTACAGAACCAGGAGTACCACCAAATATGGTCCACAACAAAAGAAAGCAAGAGAAAAAGAAAAGACCATCAAATAGTACAGATGATGATGGTGATGATGATGATGATGATGATGATGATGATGATGATGATGATGATGGTGATGATGATGGTGATGATGATGGTGATGGTGATGATGATGATAATGATGATGATGATGATGATGATTTTTGAAGGGGAGTTTCAAGTAAGGCTGGGTGTCTTGGGAGCCACTCTGCAGTTCTTGGCCAACCAGGCGAAAGGATCCAGTGATGGCCAGTGGATCCAGAGGATCCATCAGGCCAGTGATCCAGTGCTGCTCAGGCCCAGGGGCGCTGGGGGCCAGTAGGGCTACCCCCGCGTTGTTGGGACCAAATGGTTCCAGGGCTTAAACTTGGATCTTGGATGTGCAGGGCCTGCAGGAATGTCCTTGTTATATGATTGGCAATGGAGGCCAAGTCAATTGGTCTGAGACAGGTGGAAAATCACTTTAAAGAGGCACACCAAGGCTTTTTGCATGTATTTGAAAGAAATGAATTTATTATTCATCTTCAACAATCTGTTGGCGGACTGTGTACCTCTTCTGCACCTTCCCATCCGCAGCGCCCTCTCAGCCAATTGCACGCTGGGAGGACACGTCACTTCACTGCCGTTTCACGAGCAATGACCTGTCCTGCGTCTGTATGTCCACTTAAGATTTTTTTTTAATTTATTTTTTTATTTTATTTTATTAAATCACCGTGTGGAAGATTACAATGCTTTTGGGCTTAGGTCTCAGTTATACAATGCTGAAACAACCATCCCTTCACCAGTGCCCATATACCACCACCAAAAAAAAAAAAAACCCACACAGTACACCTCCCATCCCGCCCCCCCACCCCCTACCTTGTAACTGATAAGTTTCATTTTACATTCTGTTTATTTTGGTTACATTCAATATTTCAACACAAACCTCACTATTGTTGTTAGGAGTACCCCACTAGATTCAGACCTACTGTGAAGACAAATTTTGAATTTCTGTACTTTAACAAGAAGTCCAGGGAGATTTCTTCCAGATATTAGATAATTGCAGGCTTGAAAACCCAATCTGTGGTCGTCTTAATATGGCGGCCACCGCGCCCTTCATCCCCGGAGAGAAAGAGGCGAGAGAGAGAGAGAAATACCTTTCCCCTCCTGGGCGGGCACGGGGCCGAGGCTTAGTTCTCAGGCTGGAGACATTCTGTGAGGAGTTGCCCATGCCGAAAGAGGTTTTTCTGGGTCTGGATTCACGCTTGTGCAGCTGCAGAGAGGCCGCACATGCGTGCAGCCCCCGGGATCACATCTCGGCGGTGGGAGGGGCCGGTGCCTCCCACCTTCCCAAGAGCACCCTCGTCCTGACCCATCCCCAACGCCTCATGCTGCTGCTTCCCTCACTGATGGACTCACTGACCCCCAAAACCTCTTGTCAAAAATTTTAAATTTTATTTGGACTGGAGCCATAGCACAGTGGGTAGGGCGTTTGTCGTGCATGCGACCGACCCAGGTTCAACTCCTCTGTCCCTCTCGAAGAGCCTGGCAAGCTATTGAGAGTATCTTGCCCGCAGGGCAGAGCCTGGCAAGCTCCCTGTGCTGTATTCGATATGCCAAAAACAGTAACAACAAGTCTCACAATGGAGACGTTACTGGTGCCCGCTAGAGCAAATTGATGAACAATGGGATGACAGTGCTACTTAAAATTTTTTTCTTTTATTGAATCACAGTGATATACACAGTTACAAAGTTGTTCATGGTTTGGTTTCAGTCTTACAGTTTCTAACACCCATTCCTTCACCAGTGTAACATGTCTCTCTCTCTCTCTCTCTCTCCTCTCTCTCTCTTTCTCTCCCCCCTTTTGGGCCTTATGGTTGCAATATACATAATAAAAGGTTATCAGGTATTTACCTATTTTCAATATCCAGTTCCTTTGATTTGAATATTCCTATCATCATTTCCAAATATTCTTGTCATGTTGGTTTCTTCTATATTAACTGCCCTTCACTCTACACATACTTACACACCAAGCCTCCATCTACTGACCAGTCCTCCTGGCCCCTGTTTACCATAGATGCTCCCAAAACTTGATCTAGGTTTTCCTACCAGAAGGTAAGCTTGATGAGCGGGGACATTGTTACATCCTTGGAGCTGAAAACAGGGCTTGGAACACCATAGGTGCTCAAAAGTTAAAAAAAAAAAAAAGAAAAAAAGGTTTGGTTTCGGTTCTTGGAGGTGCACAGAACTCTGTGGTTCTACATTCAGAAATACCCCTGGCTGGACTCAGAGGAACCAGATGTCATGTGAAACCAGGGTCAGCTGCATACACCTTAATGTGTCAGGTCAGCAGCAAACACCTCACTTTCTGTACTACTTCTCCAGATTTCTCAACAAAAATAATTTACAGCTCAGAGCACAAGGAAGGAGCCCAGACTGACAGGGAAAGAAGTCAGTATGGCTACACTGAAACTTGGAGGGCGGATGCCGTTCAGTGCCAGTGATCAAAGTCAGAGTCTCCTACATGCTCAGCTTCTAATGTCTTATTTCCAGCCCCCTCAAAAATAATTTATTTAGGGCAATGGTAACAGAGTGACAATAGTGGGTAGGACTCTTGCCTTGCAGGTGGTTTGATCCCTGGCATCCCTGAGCTGCCAGGGGTGATCCCCGAATAAGCGCTGAGCACTGCCACATGTGGCCCAACAACAAACAAAAAGTAATAGCTGTAGGGGAGAGGAGTCTAAGCCACACCTCATGATAGTCAGATGCACCTTCTGGCTCTGTGCTCAAGGATAATGCCTGGTGCTACTCAGAGGATCATATGGGGTGCCATGGATTAAACGGGGGTAGGACACATGCAAGGCAAGCACCTTACCCTCTGTACTATCTCTCCAGCCCCCAGAGATAATTTTTTAGTGAATGGAAATACTAAAATTGTTGGAAACATTTTGTACTCAGCTTACTGAGTACAAATAAACCTTCCGCTTTGGGTAATTTGCTTTTGGAATTGATAGCCACTCTGCTCCAGTCTGAATTCTTGTCTGGAGGGGATGAGAGGCAATGAGCCTATACTGACTCAGGTACGGAAGGTCCTCTTGCTTAGTGGCTACCACAGTGTAAGTAGTCAATAAACATCAATTTCTGGGGCTGGAGAGATATACAGCGGGTAGGGTGTTTGCCTTGCATGTGGCCGACTTGGGTTCAATTCCCAGCATGCCATATGGTCCCCTGAGCACCACCAGGGGGTAATTCCTGAGTGCAGAGCCAGGAGTAACCTCTGTGCATCGCCGGGTATGACCCAAAAGCAAAAGTAAATAAATAAATAAATAGATAAACAAACAAACATCGAGTTCTTATCTTGGAAGGGCTAGAGCTGATTCCTGTAAACAGATTCACAAGTGTGTTGGTCAGAATACTTGAGTCTTCAAGGGCCATAGAAATAGTGATGCCAAAGGCCAGGAATATTGTCCCATAGTTGGGAGCCTTGTTCTCTCATGAGCTGGGGAGAAGGCAGCTGGAATAAAGAAGGGATCACTAAGGCAATGATGGTTGGAGGAACTGTTCGGGATGGGAGATGTGTGCTGAAAGTAGATAAAGGACCAAACATGATGACCTCTCAGTATCTGTATTGCAGACCCTAATGCCCAAAAGTAGAGAGAGAGTATGGGGAAATTGTCTTCCATGGAGGCAGGGGGAGGGTTGGAAAGGGGGGTTATCCTGGGGATATTGGTGGTAGAGAATGTGCACTGGTGGAGGGATGGGATGGGTGTTTGATCATTGTATGACTGAAACTCAAACATGAAAGCTTGTAACTTTATCTCACGTTGATTTGATAATAAAAATTTTTTAAAAAGACAACAACAACAGAAAAAAAAAAAGACAAGAAGTAGTGCTGCAAGTAGGGGGCTTGCCTTGCACGTGGCTTCAGTCCCCGCCTGAACCCATGTGGTCCCCCAAGCCTGCCAGGAGTGATCCCTGCGCCCAGAGTCAGGAGTAATCCCTGAGCATCACCAGGTGTGATGCCAAAACAAACAAGCAAAACACAAAATTCTTGGGGCTAGAGAGATAGTCAAGGTTGCTGGCCTTGCACAGGGCTGGTCCCAGTGTGATGCCAGTACCACACGGTCCCCTGAGCACCACCAAAAATGATCACTGAGCACAGGCTCACCTGAAAATATTTTATTTTATTATTTTTTAAAAATTATTTTATTGAATCACCATGTGGAACGTTACAAAGTTCTCAGGCTTATGTCTCAGTTATACAATACTCAAACACCCATCCTTTCACCAGTGCCCATATTCCACCACCAAAAAACCCCCCACAAAAACCAGTATACATCCCACCCCCCACCCCCTGAATAACTGATAAATTTCACTTCCTTTTCTCTTTATCTTGATTACATTCCATATTTCAACACAAAACTCACTATTGTTGTTGGGTCACCTGAAAATATTAAGGAAGCGGTGGAGAAGGAGGGCAGGACTATTGCATCACATACTGCCCATGTGTGTTTTGTCACAATCGCCCCGTAAGTCAAGGCAATTGGCTTCCTTGTGATGCAGATTGCAAGCCTGACCAACCAGCTGTACATCAGAGGGCCCACAGTCGCTTCCTGGGCCCCATCAATTGACTAGAGCCCTTGAAAGAACTCAGAAACATGTTTCCTAAGGGTCACCACCTTATTGTAAAAGGCTCTCCTGCAGGAGTAGCCAGAGGGAAGTAGCGGTGTGGGAAAGGCAGGTGCACTCACGCCTGCTCCAGGCACCTCCTCCCCCCTAAGGCCCTCTGAACATCGAACATCGTGGACACAACCCGCAGGCGCTCCGAGCATGGGCTTCTGTTTTTATCTAGAGCCATCATTCCATCAGCATCGTGAGCTGTCCTCTGTGGAACCAAGCCTGGTCCCTCTGCATCCCAGGAGGCAGTTAGTTGTGAGAGCTGTGCCGATTTGAAGTTTCCAGCCCTGCAATCACTTGTCTAGCTCCACCATCCTAAAGTCCCTCCCAAAGTCGCCATTAACAAGAAAGGAAGAAAGGAATGAAGGAAGAAAGAGAGAGAGAATGAAAAAGAAAGAAAGAAAGAAAGAAAGAAAGAAAGAAAGAAAGAAAGAAAGAAAGAAAGAAAGAAAGGAAGAAAGAAAGGAAGGGAGGGAGGGAGGAAGAGAGAGGATGAGAGAGAAAGAAAGGATGAGAGAAAGAAGAAAGGAAGAAGAAAGAAGGAGAGAAAGGATGGAAAGAAAGGATGAGAAAGAAAGAAAGGATGAGGAAGAAAGAATGAAAGAAAATAAAAGAAAGAAAAAGGATGAGAGAGAAAGAAAGAAGAAAGAGGAAAGAAAGAAAGAAAGAAAGAGAGAGAGAGAGAAAGAGAGAAAGGGAGAAAGGGAGAGAGAAAGGGATTGAAAGAAAGAGAGAAAGAAAGAAAGAAAGAAAGAAAGAAAGAAAGAAAGAAAGAAAGAAAGAAAGAAAGAAAGAAAGAAAGAAAGAAAGGAAAGAAAGAAAGGAAAGAAAGAAAGAAAGAAAGAAAGAAAGAAAGAAAGAAAGAAAGAAAGAAAGAAAGAAAGAAAGAAAGAAAGAAAGAAAGAAAGAAAGAAAGAAAGAGAGAGAAAGGGAGAAAGGGAGAAAGGGAAAGAGAAAGGGAGAAAGGGAGAAAGGGAGAAAGAAAGAGAGAAAGGGAGAAAGAAAGAGAGAAAGAGAGAGAGAAGGAGAAAGGGAGAAAGGGAGAGAGAGAGAGAAAGAAAGAAAGAAAGAAAGAAAGAAAGAAAGAAAGAAAGAGAGAGAGAGAGAAAGGGAGAAAGAAAGAGAGAAAGGGAGAAAAAAACTGTGGAGGATTTGGAAGCTCTGTAGCACCAGCAGGACAAAGACCAACAGATCCTTAGCGCAAAGCTGGGCATTGCAGTGTTGCCGGTGGCTTGGGGAGCCGCACAAGTTGACTGGAGAAAACGATGTTTCTAACTCTTTGTTCAACCCACCTCGGCCCGCAGCGCTTGGGGAAATGCCCAGCCTAGATCAGGTCAGTCCTAGTCTTGACGCAGGCATCGTGGGTCGATCCTTTCCCCTGATGGAAAAGTGTTTCAGAAGGATGTGAAATGGAGAAGCAAGAATCTTTGTACTGAAACTTTTTAAGCAAGCTGTGAAGGGAGAGAAGGAAGAGTCCATATCTGAGAGAGAACACAGAGTGAAGGTCTCTGAGAGGAAATAAACAAGAAACAGAGACAAGCACGCAAGACACGTGTTCAAGAGAGAACAGAGCAAGCCTCAAAAGGCTTTGGAAAGGAGCTTTTGTTTTGTTTTGTTTTGTTTTTTGCTTTTTGGGTCACACCCAGCAATGCACAGGGGTCACTCCTGGCTCATGCACTCAGGAATCACCCCTGGCGGTGCTCAGGGGACCATATGGGATGCTGGGATTTGAACCCGGGTTGGCCGCGTGCAAGGCAAACGCCCTACCCGCTGTGCTATGGCTCCAGCCCCTGGAAAGGAGCTTTTAGACAATTCTTCCAAATGTGTTTTTCAGGAGTTTTGCATACATAAAAGTTACTCTGCGTGTTGTCACAGGAAAGCTTGCACTGTTGATGGCCTTTATATATATGTATATATATATATACACACACACACACACATATATGACCATATATATTCTTTATATACCTATCTATGAGATTATATATATATATATATATATATGTATACATATGGGCTGGGTCCATAGTACAGCGGGTAGGGCGTTTGCCTTGCACACAGCCGACCCGGGTTCAATTCCTCCATCCCTCTCAGAGAGCCCGGCAAGCTACTGAGAGTATCCCAGCCACACAGCAGAGCCTGCCAAGCTACCTGTGGCGTATTTGATATGCCAAAAACAGTAACAACAAGTCTCACAATGGAGATGTTACTGGTGCCAGCTCGAGCAAATCGATGAACATTGGGACAGTGTTACAGTGCAGTGCTACAGTATACATACACATATAGATATATAGATATATAATCTCATAGATTCTTCAGTAGCTTCTCCTTTAGGAGATGTCCACCCTTCTCTGGGTGGGTCTTTGGATTTTTGCATGTGGGTGGTGCCTCAGTCTTCTCCAAAGACCTCTGGATTTGCCTGTGTGAAAAGCATGAGGTCCTTATGCCTTGGGCTACTTCAGGACTAGGAAGTCTCTTTTTAAATTTTATTATTTTCCAAAAAAAAATACATTAAAAAATAGGGCCCCCTTACTAATGGCCTGCAACAAAACCTCAAAGTAATCTTTCCACAAGTAATACAGAAAGATTAGAGGTGGGCCCCTCAGACATAGAGAAGCTAAAGAATTCTCGAGATTATGAGAAGACCATCAGCAGGGCAAGGCTTTCCTGTGACCACACCCAGATTCACTTTTATGGATGCAAAGCTTTGATGTATGTAAAGCACGTTTAGAAGGGCTGTAGCCAGGCTCCTTCTGAAAGCCATCTGGGGCTTCCTCCTCAAGCCCATGTTCTCCCTCAAACATGCATCTCACTTTCTTGTCAAGATATTTCTTTGCTTATTTCCCTTCTAGAGAAGTCTGTGTTCTCTCTCAAACACATACTTCTGTCTTTATCTCCCTGCATATCTGTCTAAATAAGGTTCAATAAAAACATTTTTGGCTTCACCATTTTGCCTCCTCCCGAAGCTCTTCCCTGTGAGGAAAAGGCAACGGGCCCAAAGTGCCTATGCTGAGGTTGGGGTTGAGGCCAGGCGTCTCCCCGAGCACTGGGAGCTGAGTTGGGATGAAGAGCGAGGTGGGTTGAAGAGAGAGTCTTTTCTCAAATCAGCCTCTGTACTCACTTCACCAAGCTGCTGACAAGAGTTTCTTTTTTCACTTGTTTATCTTTGGTTTGGTTTGTTTTCCAGGCCACCGCCCTGCGGTGCTCACTGTTGACTCCTGTCTCTGTGCTCAGGGACCTTGGGTGATGGTTCTCAGGGGACCACATGAGGTGCCATGATTGAACCGTGTTCTTCAAGTGCAAATGGCCTACGCCACTTCTGACTCTGTCACAAGGCTTCTTCCCAACAATGCAGTGCCAGGGGTGAACCCAAAGCTCCCACCTGCAGAGGTCTCACCCAGACCCTGAGCTATGGGTCTAGCTCAACTTTCTTTTTTTGGGGGTGGGTCACACCCGGCGATGCACAGGGGTTACTCCTGGTTCTACACTCGGGAATTACTCCTGACGGTGCTCAGGGGACCATATGGGATGCTGGGATTTGAACCCGGGTCAGCCGCGTGCAAGGCAAACGCCCTACCCGCTGTGCTATCGCTCCAGCCCCTAGCTCAACTTTCTTATTGAACCTCTGTCTGTGAGAGGACTGTTGTTTGCTTTCCTATATTTTTCTGCCTTAAGTCTTGTGGCAAACAGAGTAAAAGCCAGAAGGCATCCATGTCCTAGTCCCCAGAATCTTGAGATTTTCGTCACTTTACTTGACTACAAGGATTTTGTGGCCTTGATTAAATTAAGACTTTGCGTGTGTGTGTGTGTGTGTGTATGTGTGTGTTTGTGTGTTTGGGCTGACCTGCAAGTACTTGCTTAGGGGACACTAGAGAACCATATGGGAGTTCCTCAATGGGAGTCTTTCTACAGAGATAGAAGGTAGGAGAAAGGATCTGATGTCTGAAATAGGACAAGGGGAATGAGATTGCTCAATTCTGTGCTACAAAGTCTTAAGGCCGATGAAGGGGCCACGAGCCAAGGAAAATGGGTAAACTCTGGGAATGGGAGAGAAGGAAAGTCCTTTCGTTCTAGTGTCCTCAAAAGGATGCAACAATTCTGGCACCTTAATTTCAGTGTAGTAAGAGAAGACCCAATTTAGTTCAATAAATAGCATCCAGAACTCTAGAATTATCTACGTGCCTTGCTTTAAGTTATGACATTTTTTGCTGATTTTTTACAGCAGCAATAGGGAACAACTACCATTTTGATGTTCAAAATGTTGTGCTTCTACAACAGCATTTTGTTTGATAATTTACCTCCATTTTGCTAAGCTCTGTCTTCTAATTAGTACATTTAGGTCATTTGCATTTAAATTATTGCTATTGTTAGGGCCTTCATTTTGTTACTTGCTTCTATTTTTTTTTTCTGTTTCTCATTTCTTTCTCTTTTTGCCTTCTGGGCATTACCTGAATATTTTTTAAAATCAATTTTCCTTTATTTATAATGCTTTTGAGCACAGCACAATGAGATGTAATTTTCTTTAATGGTTTCTTTTGACTTATATCCCTATATAACTTATCACAGTCTACAGGCATCAACATCTTATTACTGAAAGTACTGAAAGTTCACATAATCGTTGCAGATTTTAATGCCAAAGTGGCGTGTGACCACTCTGTGAGGCTTTTAAAAAAATTGTGCCAGTATTACTTATAAATCATTTATTGCTAAACTATGATTATGCAATGAACGTTATAATCCTATGTAAACAGTTTTTGAACTGAAAAATGATATGATTATGTACTGAAGTATAGGTATTTGCTCTTAGCTCCTTTATTTTCCCACTTAAAAAAATTCTTTTTTTCTCGCATCTGGTGGTGCTTAGGGGCCATATCTGACTCTGCTCAGGAGTGACCCATGACAGTGCTTAGGGGACCACATGTGGTGCTGAGGATGGAACTGGGGCTCATGTGCAAAGCAAGCACCTTACTTCCTCTACTATCTCTCTGGCTATGTTTTTTTCCACTTTCAATGCAATCATCAAGCACCTCTCTACCTACGTTGGGTATAATATTAGATAATGTTAAGAATTTTGCTTCAACTATAAAGCCTGATTTATAGTTGAAATTAAAGACTTATGAAGGGATGGTAGTGTGTTAGTCATATTTACTATCTGACTCATAAAGGGATTGTGGTGTGTTATATTTACTCTATAACTTTACTCACTCTATTCTTTCATTTTACTTTTTGTTTTTGAGCCACACCAAGTTGTATCAGAATTCACTCCTGGCTCAGGGATTATTCTTGGCAGGGCTCAGGGACCACAGGGGATGATGGAGATTGAAAATGGGTCAGTGGCATGCACAGCAAAGACCTTTCCTGCTGGACTATCTGCAGCCCCATTCAAAACAACAATGAGATATCACCTCACACCACAGAGGCTGGCATACATCAAAACAAGCACAAACAAAACCAAAGAAAACAAGAGCAACCAGTGCTGGTGTGGATGCAGGGAGGAAGGGACTCTTCTTTACTGTTGGTGGAAATGCTGACTGGTCCAGCCTTCTGGGAAAGCAATATGGACATTCCTCAAAAACTAGAAATTGAGCTGCCATTTGACCCTGAGTTCTGGGAATATACCCCAGGAGCCCAAAACACACAGTAGAAATGCCATCTGCACTTCTGTTTTTTTAGTTTTTATTATTAGTGAATCACCGTGAGGTACTGATACATACTAACAAACATTCGTGTTTGTGTTTCAGTCATACAATGATTGGTTACCCATCCCTCCACCAGTGCCCATTCTCCACCACCAATGATCTCAGTATCCCTCCCACACCCTGCCCTCTCCTCCTCCCCTCCCCCTCCCCACCATCTGCACTTCTTTGTTTACTGCAGTGCTATTCACTATAGCCAGAATCTGAAAACAACTCAAGTGCCCAAGAACAGATGACTGGTTAAAGAAACTATAGTACAGCTACACAATGGAATACTATGCAGCCATTAGGAAAAATCAAGTCATGAAATTCACTTGTAAAGGGATGTACATGGGAGAGTACCATACTAACTGAAATGAGTCAGAAAGAGAAGGACAGACATAGAATGATTGCACTCATTTGTAGGATATTTAAAAAAAAATCATAGTATGAGACTAGCACCCAAGGGCCACAAGGATTGTTCAAGTGCTGGGGGAGAAAGCAGTTGGGATAGAAAAGGAAGCACTGTGGCAAAGATAGTTGGTAATGAGCACTCTGGATGAAAACTGCATGCTGGAAGTAGGTAAAGGAACAAAGGATAACCTCTCGTATCTGTATTGCAGACCATAATCCCCGAAAGGAGAGAGAAGGAAAGTGGCTGCCATGGAGGCTGGGGGAGGGACTGGAGGGAAACTGGGAACACTGGTGGTGGGAAATGTCTCTGGTGGAAGAATGGGTGTTCGCCCATTGTATGACTGGAACCCAATCACAAACACCTTGTAGCTGTGTACCTCACAGTGGGTCAATATAAACAAATAAATAAATGAAGTGGGAAAAAGTTTAATAAAGAATTCATGGCGGTCAGTTCTTTTAGTTCTTTCTCTTTATAAAATTTAATTTTTTTCCTTTTACTTCAATATTTGAAACGTTTTTTGTCCTTTTTTCCTGTCATTCATGGTTTCATCCATGAACTCTGCTCTTGCACATGTGGATATTCCGATATAGGCATCATTTATCTCTGGCTGTTTGGGGGTCACACTTGTCTGTGCCCAGGGCTTACACCTTGGCTCTGGGCTCAGGCATCACTCTTGGTGGTGTGATTTATTATGTTGGTTTTCGGAAGTTTAATTATGATGGGCCTTGGTCAAAAAAGGAAACATGATTTTAAAATATCAGACGTTAAAGTGAGAAGATTTACTCGCTTGAAGGTGAAAGGGGCCATAAGCCAAGGAACGTGGTTCCTTTATAGAAACTAGAAAGCACAAAAGAATGAATTCTCCCCTAGAGCCTCTGGAAGAACTCAGAACTACAAACTATCTCTTTCAGCTTAGCAAGATTCATTTCATTACTTAGTCACTTTGTGGGGGAATGGTTTGAGGCCAGGCCCAGTGGTACTTAGGGATCACTTCTGGAAGTGCTCGGGAACCCATGCCATGTTGGGGATTGAAACATGGCCACATGTGAAGTATGTGCCTTAACCCCTGTACTATCTCTCCAGCCACTGAGACTCATTAAACTTCTCTACCTCCAGAATGGGTAGCACTGTAGCACTGTGGTCCTGTTGTTCATCGATTTGCTCAAGCGGGCACCAGTAACGTCTCCATTGTGAGACTTGTTGTTACTGTTTTGGCATATTGAATACGCCATCGGTAGCTTGCCAGGCTCTGCCATGCAGGTGGGATACTCTCAGTAGCTTGCTGGGTACTCTGAGAGGGATGGAGGAATTGAACCCAGGCCAGATGCATGCATGGCAAATGCCCTATCCACTGTGCTAAAATTAGTGCTATTTTAAGACATAATGTGTAAGATAG